>NW_023405265.1:0-30568 GCF_013141755.1 Anopheles stephensi
AGCGTCATCGCAAAGTGCTGCGCGATAACATCCAGGAATCACCAAGCAGCTATCCGTCGTCTGGCCCGCCGTGGAGGAGTGAAGCGTATCTCTGGCCTGATTTACGAGGAGACTCGTGGCGTGCTGAAGGTATTCCTGGAGAACGTGATCCGTGATGCGGTCACCTACACCGAACACGCCAAGCGCAAGACCGTCACAGCGATGGACGTCGTGTACGCGTGAAGCGTCAGGTCGCACTCTGTACGGTTTCGGAGGTTAAGCCCGACGACCCCGCCAGCCAGCGAACACAGCTGTTGCCAGCTCATCTCAACGGTCCTTTCAGGACCACAATCCGTTAGCGTTGCCTAAAATGCCTACATTTTACAACTTTGATTGATGGTTGGTTTGAAAATATTGAGAATTATTCTAAGTGATCATTGGTGTTCGTTTGCGGATTCGAATATCGAACAGAACCAGTTTCAGGCATGCTCAAAGAGAGACGCCATCTAGTGCAGACGCTGAGACACGGTACCAGAGGGGGGGTTTTTTTTTTTAAATTCGTAGCAACGTACGGAACTGTCCATGAAGTGAGACAGCAACACGCGCAGGTCCCTTCCCGATTGTGATCAGTGAAAATCAAACATATGTATAGTGTCATAAAAAGCAGCATTGAAAAAGCCTGCCGTCGCACACACAAGGATCGAGAGAAACGTACAAGTGTTGGTAGAAACGCTCTCTTTTTTTGTGTGATTTCTCTGGCGAAGCTTTCGCTACGCTCATGCGTCTCGCGATATGCTATCTTATAAATAGCTGATTTCTCTGGTGCCCGCACAAATGCAGTTCGTGACCAAGGCCTGCTTCGCACAGATTAAGTGCGAAATCTCAGTACTGTACTTGTCCGGCCGATCCGAGAATTCGAAAGCCTCATGTGGACTCGTTCACAATAACATATTATTAACAGGATAGAATCATTTCAGTATAAGTGTTTGCGCCCATCGCGTATGCAATCTCCATCAGGATGCCTACTGCTCCTTCACTCGATCGTGCTGCCCAGCGCCACACCTTGCTTAACGACTGGAAAACAGAAACTCCACAAAAAACAAATGACGCGCCCGACCTTTTACCCACGTTAATGCTTGCGCGCCTTTTTCGCCTCGAGTACCTCGTGTTATTTAGACCAACGACGAACGGTTCAGACGATAAGTGTCATCGTTTTTTTTTTTAAACTATGTCGACGCCTATGAACATGCACATTTAATATTATGTACCCGCACCAGTGATGGCCCGACGTACGCGTTGTACAAACAACCAGATCACTCCCATTGGCACTCCTTTTGCCACCGCCACCGTCGTTTTTAGTCCCCCGTGGGGTAGTTTGTGAAAAATTCACAACTCTTCTGGGTGGTGGTTGGTGAAATTTGGTGAAGCAATTTTATTCGATCCTTCGCTACAATCTCAAAAACTGTGTACTATTTATCAGACCAAACCCTGTGTGTTGTGTTGGTTCACGGCCAAGGCTGGTCCCTGGAATATGGAATGGAATGCGAATGGAACGAAAACAAAACTAGCATAAGTTAAAATAAAACTACATTTCTATTGGGGCAATTTTGAAACATTTCAAGATACGATTTGGGCATCGAGTCGCTGAACCAGCGAAATTGGCTCCGGGTACACCAATATGACCGGGTGTAAATCCCATCCAGACCGCCTAGGGGCGTACAACGTTCTGACTACTTTGCTACGGGTACAATCAGTCACAGAAAGCCAGAAATGGCAGGCCAAGACCGCTCGAGGTTGTAATGCCTGGGAGAAGAAGAAATTATTGTTGCGGGACTACAGACTAAACTTGTATGCCCCAACCAGGCCGCTGCTTGACGTGTAGAGGATTGCCGGACCCGTTTTGGCGCCTATTCGCCGAGTCTTTTATCAAAAAAGATTGTATGGAATGGAAATACATGTGCAGTCGGTCGGGTCGAGAAACAGCGTAGAATTTGTTTGATTAAGAAAGCCTCATCCTCAGTATTGTCCGTGTGGGAGGGTTAATTCCTACCTGTACAAGGTTTGTTATTTTAATTTTTATGGGATGTTTTGGCTACCCTGCACTGAAGGTCAGGCGGATGCGGATCAGGTTAATGAGGCTGTGTGTCAGCTTCTACTTCATCTCGCATGCGTTACTGAGACAGGCTGGCAGGCTGGGTGGGATACTTGAGCGTTCTCCATGCAGATTTTCGAAGGTACGGTTAAGGAGGGAACAGGAATGGTTCAACATATTCTTTAGCAATACGATTTGTCGCCCTGAAAAGGACGGTTTTTGGTGGAGCAGCTGGTGGCTGGCTAGTGAGCTTAGGCCTTCTTTTCGGTCTTCTTCGGCAACAGCACGGCCTGAATGTTGGGCAGCACACCACCCTGGGCGATGGTCACACCGGACAGCAGCTTGTTCAATTCCTCGTCGTTGCGGATGGCCAGCTGCAGATGACGCGGGATGATGCGCGTCTTCTTGTTGTCTCGTGCAGCGTTTCCTGCCAATTCCAACACTTCAGCGGCCAGGTACTCCATCACGGCAGCCAGATACACTGGTGCGCCGGCACCGACACGCTCGGCATAGTTGCCTTTGCGCAGCAGACGATGGATACGGCCAACTGGGAACTGCAGACCAGCACGGTTCGAGCGGGACTTTGCCTTTCCCTTCACTTTTCCTCCCTTTCCACGGCCAGACATGATGAAGGCTTGGGTTTCAGTTGAGTTCGTTGAGAGCGCGACGCGACGATGTGCGATGCTTCGTAGCTTGTTCGCTTGTGCCAGAAAACGTTTTTTTTTTTTTTTTAAAGTTAAAGAATTTATTGATGGATATCTTAGAATTAACATTATTAACATATTTTCGCGAGAATCAACTGAAATGTTTTTCAGCGCTCTTGTCGTTTTGTATGCCAAGAGGCAGTTCTTTTGTTAAATTAAATAATGATGTTGTATGCACTTAGGCTAATTGTTAGTTTAAACTTACAAACTAATTAACAACTTACGAACTAAAACAAACTACTATCTTAAAACTAGCTAACTACCTTACTCTCTAAATATTAGGTTTTTCACCTGCTGGTGTGTGGAAACCGCTGCTGAAGTCTGCAACCGGTTGATGATGTTGTCTGCTATTACGTCGAATGGTGCTGTGTTTGCTGCTTCGTAGAGCTCCTCAAGCCGTGTCCAGCTGGGAGCGTCCAGAATGAGACGGAGGATTCTATTGCAATTTGTTTGTATCTTCAGCAGGTTCGTCCTTGCACAGGTACGCCAGACAGGAATGCCGTACGTTGCTGTGGGCAGGACGATCTGTTTATAGATGGCTATCTTGTTGGATGGGTGTAGCTTGGAGCGTCTGTTGATGAGTGGGTATAGCTTCCCCAATAGGATGAGCAAGCGGATGGATGTTAGCTTGGTGTGGTGATGGAACAGCATACGGTTGTCGATGGTGATCCCGAGGTATCGCACCGTCGTCTTCCACGGCAACCGGATGCTGTCGATGGTGATGTGCTGGGTTTGGGGATTGATGAGCTGTTTTGACAGGCGATGGGGGATGATCATCGCCTGGGTCTTGGAGTGGTTGATTTTGATCTTCCAGCTGGAAGCATACTGTCCGATGATGGTCAGCGAACGTTGAGCGCCGCTTCTCAACTCTGCCAACGTCCTACCCTTCGTCGCGATGGCCATGTCGTCTGCAAACAGGAACATGTCCGCACCGACGGGGAGGGTCGGCAGGTCCGCAGTGTACAGCAAGTAGAGCAAAGGCCCCAATATGCTGCCCTGCGGAACACCGGCTGGTACTGTAGCAGCACCAGAGGCAGTTGAGGAGATGACGACCCGGAACGTCCGCTGTTGTAGATAGTTGTGCAGGATGTTCACCAGGTGAGCTGGAACCCCGAACCTGCATAACTTGTGGATGAGCCCGTTGTGCCACACGTTGTCGAACGCCTTCTCGATGTCCAGCAGGACGACAGCGGTGGATTTGGAAACTCGTTTGTTTCTTTGGATGGTGTTCTTGAGCCGAAGAAGCTGTAGTGTGGAGGAATGGCCGGACCGGAAACCGAACTGCTCCGCTGGGATGAGTTGCCGCTCGTCGACTGCATCGCGAAGCCTCCAGCAAACTAATCTCTCGAAGAGTTTACCGGGAGCACTCAGCAGACTGATGGGTCGATAGCTTGCAGGCAGCGTCGGATCCTTCCCTGGCTTTAGGATCGGGATCACCTTAGCGCACTTCCAAGACTGTGGGAAATAGAAAAGTTGAAAACAACGGTTATAGATATTTACCAGAAGTGATAGCGCCTTTGGTTGCAGTTTTTTCAAAAGAATGTTGAAGATGCCGTCGAAGCCGGGCGCCTTCATGTTCCTCATTCTCTTGACTGCAGCCTTCACTTCTGCTATGGTGGTTTGGTCTTCGGGTGGAAAGGGTGGGTCGACCGCAACGAGTCGGTCAATCGTCGCAGCCACAGATGACTCATGTGGACTGGGCATCGACAGACCGATCTGGTGAGCACTGGCGAACTGGTGGGCAAGTGCATCGGACTTTTCTGCTGGTGTGTATGCCGTCTGGGTCGTGGCTATGGTGAGTGGTGGTACTGGTCTGGGTTTGGTGCGAAGGACTTTTGCAGTTTTCCAGAAGCTGGGTGCATGGGGAGGTAGCCTTTGGACCATACGCTCGAAGCTGTTGTTGCGGATCGTCTGTACTCGCTCGCGGATGATATGCATAAGCTGCGTGGCCTGGCGTTTCAGCAACAAGTCCCCAGTCCGCTGATACCGTCGCCTCAGCATATTACGTCTGGTGATGAGTGATCGCGTGTGGTCATCGAGAACGAGAATCTCACCACGCACACTCCTCTCCGGGACGCACTCCGCTTCAGCTGCTTTGACGGCACCCTCGAACCGGGCGATTGCTGCGTCAACGTCGGGTATCGCGGGACCAACGTCAGTGTTGTCGATAAGCTGGTCCACGGTTCTCCCAAAGCGAGCCCAGTCGGTGTGGCAGTAGTCCTTTCGCAGTAGAGGTGGATGTCGGGTTGCATTCAGATTCAGTTCCGTTAAGACCGGGAAGTGATCTGAGTTCAGCTCATCGATGGTTTGGGGTTTGCTGCAGATGAAATTAGAAAGGAAAATATCTATTATTGAATGGATACCTCGGTTGGGGATGTGTGTTGGAGCATCGGGGAACTGCACGACGAAATTTCCACGCTGCAACAGGTGTGCCAGAAAACGCGCCCTTTTCTCGTTTATATACCGGGAGAGAAAACGTCGGCAATCTCCTCTCTGGTTGCGCGCCTGTCACCTCAGTTCCAAATAAAAGCCGAATGAAGCGATTGGAACGGTATCAAACGCGTTTCTACTCTCCGACAGTTGACACCGTACCCGTCGTAAGCTAGCGAAATGGCACCGAAAACCAGTGGAAAGGCTGCGAAGAAGTCTGGCAAGGCCCAGAAAAACATCTCCAAGTCGGACAAGAAGAAGAAAAGGAAGACCCGCAAGGAGAGCTACGCTATCTACATCTACAAGGTGTTGAAGCAGGTCCACCCGGACACCGGTATTTCCTCGAAGGCGATGAGCATCATGAACAGTTTCGTGAACGACATCTTCGAGCGCATCGCTGCCGAAGCGTCCCGCCTGGCGCACTACAACAAGCGCTCGACGATCACGTCCCGCGAAATCCAAACCGCCGTCCGCCTGCTGCTGCCCGGTGAGCTGGCCAAGCACGCCGTCTCCGAAGGAACCAAGGCAGTCACCAAGTACACCAGCTCGAAGTAATTCTCGACGGACGGGGGAAGCTCATCCATCTATCCATCCAACCAACCGGTCCTTTTCAGGACCACAATACGCATCTGTCGAAAAGAATTTGTCCCAACCCAACCCTCCATCATCAAATGTTACCAACTAATTCCAGTCGCACAATATTCAAGTTGCGCAATAGAATCGCGGTAGACAGCCACTTACGGGGCATTTCCTAGCGTTCCCAGGTAACAAAATCGTCTATCTCGCTCTGTCTAAGCAAAAAGAAAACCTACCAAAGCGAGAAAGGATGATGATTTTCTAACCTGGGTTTCTCCAACGGAGAGCAGCATTTTGTATCGTTCATTTACTCATCCTTTTGCTTGCCTGAGACATTACTTGTGTTTATGAATATTATTCATGTTTGTATGTACTCAATGCATATATGTTTGTGATGAATGCAGTGCAGAATTATGATAAAACGTTTTCGTACAAACAATTATGAACTATCAGTTTTGAAACATTAGCGTACATCGGAGAATTGCTGCATTGTGGTAAACATTGATGGCAATCATGACTTCCTGGCTTGACCTGAAAATAGAATTTCATATCCATGGCGATCGCTTCACACGGGTGCCTTGTTGGTGTGGCGTCGCGTACCACTCAACCAAGCAAAGCTATTCTCTAGGCTCCCATGCCAACAACACGCGTGCATCGAGTACTCCATGCAACATTTTTCTAACCAACAAAATGAATCGACATGATTGGAAGGAGGATGATTTCAACATTACTCTTTTGCTCAACATTTCTGGTGGTCCTGAGAAGGACCGTTTTTGTTTGGGGCGAGACTGCCGCTCGAGGGACAGCGACGACTTAGGCACGCTCTCCACGGATGCGACGGGCCAGCTGGATGTCTTTCGGCATGATGGTGACGCGCTTCGCGTGGATGGCGCACAGGTTGGTGTCCTCGAACAGGCCGACAAGGTACGCCTCGCTGGCTTCCTGCAGGGCCATCACGGCCGAGCTCTGGAAACGCAGGTCGGTCTTGAAGTCTTGCGCAATTTCACGAACCAGACGCTGGAAGGGCAGCTTGCGGATGAGCAGCTCGGTCGACTTCTGGTAGCGACGGATTTCACGCAGGGCTACGGTTCCCGGACGGTAACGATGCGGCTTCTTCACTCCTCCGGTGGCCGGAGCACTCTTGCGAGCGGCCTTGGTGGCCAGCTGCTTGCGCGGGGCCTTGCCTCCGGTCGATTTACGGGCAGTTTGCTTCGTACGGGCCATTGTACACTGTTGGCTGAGGGTAGCGGGACGTGAGCGTGTCTTTCTCGATGCGAAGTGGCTTCTGAAATAGAGTTTCACGACTTCCGACGCCCCTTTTATAAGATCGCTCGGCCTGCACACATGCACACTTCCTCGCAGCGAGCGTACGACAGAGGGTACGCATGTGTTGGTGTGGCCTAAAGTGTATATAATGGCGCGGTCTCGCGCCGAGAGCATTGATTGTGCATTGTGAACCTGAACCTTACGGATCAAAATGACTGGACGCGGAAAGGGAGGCAAAGGTCTGGGCAAAGGAGGAGCCAAGCGTCATCGCAAAGTGCTGCGCGATAACATCCAGGGAATCACCAAGCCAGCTATCCGTCGTCTGGCCCGCCGTGGAGGAGTGAAGCGTATCTCTGGCCTGATTTACGAGGAAACTCGTGGCGTGCTGAAGGTATTCCTGGAGAACGTGATCCGTGATGCGGTCACCTACACCGAACACGCCAAGCGCAAGACCGTCACAGCGATGGACGTCGTGTACGCGCTGAAGCGTCAAGGTCGCACTCTGTACGGTTTCGGAGGTTAAGCCCGACGACCCCGCCAGCCAGCGAACACAGCTGTTGCCAGCTCATCTCAACGGTCCTTTTCAGGACCACAATCCGTTAGCGTTGCCTAAAATGCCTACATTTTACAACTTTGATTGATGGTTGGTTTGAAAATATTGAGAATTATTCTAAGTGATCATTGGTGTTCGTTTGCGGTGATTCGAATATCGAACAGAACCAGTGTTCAGGCAAGCTCAAAGAGAGACGCCATCTAGTGCAGACGCTGAGACACGGTACCACAGGGGTTTGTTTTTAATTTCGTAGCAACGTACGGAACTGTCCATGAAGTGAGACGAGCAACACGCGCAGGTCCCTTCCCGATTGTGATCAGTGAAAATCAAACATATGTATAGTGTCATAAAAAAGCAGCATTGAAAAGCCTGCCGTCGCACACACAAGGATCGAGAGAAACGTTACGAAGTGTTGGTAGAAACGCTCTCTTTTTGTGTGATTTCTCTGGCGAAGCTTTCGCTACGCTCATGCGTCTCGAGATATGCTATCTTATAAAATAGCTGATTTCTCTGTTGCCCGCACAAATGCAGTTCGTGACCAAGGCCTGCTTCGCACAGATTAAGTGCGAAATCTCAGTACTGTACAATTGTCCGGCCGATCCTAGAATTCGAAAGCCTCATGTGGACTCGTTCACAACAACATATTATTAACAGGATAGAATCATTTCAGTATAAGTGTTTGCGCGCATCGCGTATGCAATCTCCATCAGGATGCTCTACTGCTCCTTAGTTCGATCGGTGCTGCCCAAGCGCCACACATTGCTTAAACGACTGGAAAACAGAAACTCCACATAAAAACAAAATGACGCGCCCGACCTTTTACCCGACGTTTAATGCGTGCGCGCATTTTCCCCTTGAGGACGCGTTTATTTAGACCAACGACGACGGTTTCAGACGATAAGTGTCATCGTTTTTTTTAAACTATGTCGTCGCCTATGAACATGCACATTGTAATATTATTGTACCGGCACCAGTGATGGCACCGACGTACGCGTTGTACAAACAACCAGATCACTCCCATTGGCACTCCTTTTGCCACCGCCGCCGTCGTTTTTAGTCCCCCGTGGGGGTAGTTGTGAAAAAATCACAACTCTTCTGGGTGGTGGCTGGTGAAGTTTGTGACGCAATTTTATTCGATCCTTCGACACAATCGCAAAACTGTGTACTTTTATCAGACCAAACCCTGTGTGTTGTGTTGTTCACGGGCAAGGCTGGTCCCTGGAATGCGGGATGGGAATGCGAATGGGAAGAAAACAAAACTAGCATAAGATAAAAATAAAACTACATTTCTACTGGGGCAAATTTGAAACATTTCAAGATACGATTTGGGCATCGAGTCGCTGAACCAGCGAAATTGGCTCCGGGTACACACAATAGGACCGGGGTTTAGATCCCATCCAGACCGCCTAGGGGCGTACAACGTTCTGACTACTTTGCTACGGGTACAATCAAGTCACAGAAAGCCAGAAATGGCAAGCCAAGACCGCTCGAGGTTGTAATGCCTGGGAAGAAGAAGAAATTATTTGTTGCGGGACTACCGAACTAAACTTGTATGTCCCAACCAGGCCGCTGCTTGACGTGTAGAGGATTGCCGAACCCGTTTTGGCGCCTATTCGCCGAGTCTTTTATCAAAAAGATTGTATGGAATGGAAATACATGTGCAGTCGGTCGGGTCGAGAAACAGCGTAGAATTTGTTTGATTAAGAAAGCCTCATCCTCAGTATTGTCCGTGTGGGAGGGTTAATTCCTACCTGTACAAGGTTTGCTATTTTAATTTTTATGGGATGTTTTGGCTACCCTGCACTGAAGGTCAGGCGGATGCGGATCAGGTTAATGAGGCTGTGTGTCAGCTTCTACTTCATCTCGCATGCGTTACCTGAGACAGGCTGGCAGGCTGGGTGGGATACTTGAGCGTTCTCCATGCGGATTTTCGAAGGTACGGTTAGGGAGGGAACAGGAATGGTTCAACATATTCTTTAGCAATACGATTTGTCGCCCTGAAAAGGACGGTTTTTGGTGGAGCAGCTGGTGGCTGGCTAGTGAGCTTAGGCCTTCTTTTCGGTCTTCTTCGGCAACAGCACGGCCTGAATGTTGGGCAGCACACCACCCTGGGCGATGGTCACACCGGACAGCAGCTTGTTCAATTCCTCGTCGTTGCGGATGGCCAGCTGCAGATGACGCGGGATGATGCGCGTCTTCTTGTTGTCTCGTGCAGCGTTTCCTGCCAATTCCAACACTTCAGCGGCCAGGTACTCCATCACGGCAGCCAGATACACTGGTGCGCCGGCACCGACACGCTCGGCATAGTTGCCTTTGCGCAGCAGACGATGGATACGGCCAACTGGGAACTGCAGACCAGCACGGTTCGAGCGGGACTTTGCCTTTCCCTTCACTTTTCCTCCCTTTCCACGGCCAGACATGATGAAGGCTTGGGTTTCAGTTGAGTTCGTTGAGAGCGCGACGCGGCGATGTGCGATGCTTCGTAGCTTGTTCGTTTGTGCCAGAAAACGCGCCCTTTTCTCGTTTATATACCGGGAGAGAAAACGTCGGCAATCTCCTCTCTGGTTGCGCGCCTGTCACCTCAGTTCCAAATAAAAGCCGAATGAAGCGATTGGATCGGTATCAAACGCGTTTCTACTCTCCGACAGTTGGCATCGTACCCGTCGTAAGCTAGCGAAATGGCACCGAAAACCAGTGGAAAGGCTGCGAAGAAGTCTGGCAAGGCCCAGAAAAACATCTCCAAGTCGGACAAGAAGAAGAAAAGGAAGACCCGCAAGGAGAGCTACGCTATCTACATCTACAAGGTGTTGAAGCAGGTCCACCCGGACACCGGTATTTCCTCGAAGGCGATGAGCATCATGAACAGTTTCGTGAACGACATCTTCGAGCGCATCGCTGCCGAAGCGTCCCGCCTGGCGCACTACAACAAGCGCTCGACGATCACGTCCCGCGAAATCCAAACCGCCGTCCGCCTGCTGCTGCCCGGTGAGCTGGCCAAGCACGCCGTCTCCGAAGGAACTAAGGCAGTTACCAAGTACACCAGCTCGAAGTAATTCTCGACGGACGGGGGAAGCTCATCCATCTATCCATCCAACCAACCGGTCCTTTTCAGGACCACAATACGCATCTGTCGAAAAGAATTTGTCCCAACCCAACCCTCCATCAACAAATGTTACCAACTAATTCCAGTCGCGCAATATTCAAGTTGCGCAATAGAATCGCGGTAGACAGCCACTTACGGGGCATTTCCTAGCGTTCCCAGGTAACAAAATCGTCTATCTCGCTCTATCTAAGCAAAAAGTAAACCTACCAAAGCGAGAAAGGATGATGATTTTCTAACCTGGGTTTCTCCAACGGAGAGCAGCATTTTGTATCGTTCATTTACTCATCCTTTTGCTTGCCTGAGACATTACTTGTGTTTGATGAATATTATTCATGTTTGTATGTACTCAATGCATATATGTTTGTGATGAATGCAGTGCAGAATTATGATAAAACGTTTTCGTACAAACAATTATGAACTATCAGTTTTGAAACATTAGCGTACATCGGAGAATTGCTGCATTGTGGTAAACATTGATGGCAATCATGACTTCCTGGCTTGACCTGAAAATAGAATTTCATATGTGGTGTGGCGTCGCGTACCACTCAACCAAGCAAAGCTATTCTCTAGGCTCCGATGCCAACAACACGCGCGCATCGAGTACTCCATGCAACATTTTTCTAACCAACAAAATGAATCGACATGATTGGAAGGAGGATGATTTCAACATTACTCTTTTGCTCAACATTTCTGGTGGTCCTGAGAAGGACCGTTTTTGTTTGGGGCGAGACTGCCGCTCGAGGGACAGCGACGACTTAGGCACGCTCTCCACGGATGCGACGGGCCAGCTGGATGTCTTTCGGCATGATGGTGACGCGCTTCGCGTGGATGGCGCACAGGTTGGTGTCCTCGAACAGGCCGACAAGGTACGCCTCGCTGGCTTCCTGCAGGGCCATCACGGCCGAGCTCTGGAAACGCAGGTCGGTCTTGAAGTCTTGCGCAATTTCACGAACCAGACGCTGGAAGGGCAGCTTGCGGATGAGCAGCTCGGTCGACTTCTGGTAGCGACGGATTTCACGCAGGGCTACGGTTCCCGGACGGTAACGATGCGGCTTCTTCACTCCTCCGGTGGCCGGAGCACTCTTGCGAGCGGCCTTGGTGGCCAGCTGCTTGCGCGGGGCCTTGCCTCCGGTCGATTTACGGGCAGTTTGCTTCGTACGGGCCATTGTACACTGTTGGCTGAGGGTAGCGGTACGTGAGCGTGTCTTTCTCGATGCGAAGTGGTTTCTGAAATAGAGTTTCACGATTTTTTTTTTTTTTTTGAAGAATCACAAAATGTTTGATTTTATTTCAAATTTGATTAAATCGCAGCAACTTTTACAAAGGTTTGCTTATGTCTAGATATCCTGCCTCAATAGGTGTTTATGCTAGTTTTTATGGTTTCCATTTTTATGTTGGTGTAAGGTTAGACCTTAATTGTGTTTTGAAGCGATAACAGCTTATGAGGTGGAAGGAAGCCTTCTTAGAGGAAATAGATCCTAATATTTTAAGTAAAAGATAATGATATTTTAACGCTACACTTAACCTACCCTACTACTAACTTAACTTATACTAGGAGAGAACATTTCAATATTAACTATTTACACTATATACACATGTTCACAGAAACAAACTCCTGATTATTTGTTCATCGGAAATGAGACTATGCTGGCGCAGACGATCCTTAACAGCTTGCACACTTTCGCAAACTGTGGGACATCCTGTTTCCTCGTGGAGCGCTCTGGTAGAGTGCCTAATGGGTAGACCCATGATCATTTTCAGCACCTTGTTCTGTGCTCTTTGTATAGCCTGCATGTTTGTGGCAGAACATCTGCTCCAAACATTGCATCCATACATTATTGCAGGTGAAATAATCTGCCGGAAAACCGTTAACCTGTTTTCCAATGATAGGCTCGATTGCCTTTTTATGAGAGGATAGAGTTTTTTAATCAATGCTACAACCTTCATTTTGACGTGCTGGACATGGTCTTTAAAGTTTAGTCGTTGATCAAAATAAACACCCAGGTACCGTGCTTTGGTGGCCCAGGGAATGATGGTGTTATTAGATCTTATGTTTCCCAACTTCCGTTCGAGGCTTTCAGCTCTCATATTAGGGCGATACGGAACCACCAAAGCCTGGGTTTTTGAGTGGTTCACAACTATTTTCCACTCGTGTAGGTATTTAACATAGGTGTCAAAACCTCTTTGCAATCCACTGCGTAAGTGGCACAGCACCCGACCAGAGTGGATTATGGCTGTATCATCCGCATATAATGCAAGGCATGTTCCCCTATCGAGCTGAGGAACGTCGGCAGTAAAACAGTTATATAAGAGGGGGCCAAGAACGCTCCCCTGAGGTACTCCAGCGCAATTTACAAAAGGATCGGAATGTACAGACCCAATGTAAACTGCCGACGTACGAGATCTAAGGTAGCTTTGGACAATCCTCACCAAATATGTAGGAAAGCCCTGAAGCATTAGCTTATGTAGCAGTCCATCGTGCCAAACGCTGTCAAACGCCTTCTCGATGTCGAGAAAAGCCATAGCAGTGGATTTGCCACAGCGTTTGGCTTTGTCGACAACATTCAAGACACGCTGGAGCTGCTGCATCGCCGAGTGCCGTCTTCGAAACCCGAATTGAACCTCGGTGATGTTGTGGCTGGATTCGCAGTGCGCTTCCATTCGGGTGTGTATGATCCTCTCGAATGCTTTGCTGACCACACTAAGCAAAGAGATAGGCCTATAGCTTGTTCCCAAGCATGGGTCCTTCCCCGGCTTCGCAACTGGGACAATCTTGGAATGTTTCCACATTTGTGGAAAGTATCCCAGTTCCAAGCACCTGTTGAAAACACTGGTCAGCAAGGTGACAGCGCTTGAACCTACATGTTTCAGCATGATGTTGAAGATGCTATCAACACCGGGGGCCTTGAAGCCAGCACTGTACTTGATGACATCCAGTACCTCCCCGCAAGTAACCCGGTGGATATCGGCCGGATCAAGGGAAGTAAAGGCAAGGTTTTCTATGCTTAGGTTAACAGTGTCCTCAAAAGGACTACTGTTAGAATCGCTAATCCTATGCGCTCGAGCAAAGTGAGAGGCCAGGGAATCCGCCTTTTCTTTTGGAGTAAAGCTCATGGTGTTACTTTGCTTAAGGACTGGGATAGGTCTTCGTCTATCCTTAAGCACTTTACTCATTCGCCAGAAGGGCCTTGAGCTTTTAGGAAAACTACTAATACGCTTTTCGAATGCCAGATTACGCGCTTCTCGCAATCTGGTTTCCACGAACCTAGCTAGCCTCCTAAAACCGCAGTAATACGCTCTATTACCCGTTCTTTGGAACAGTCGCCGCACCGAGTTTTTCAACGCTATGTAACGTTTCGTTTCCGCATCCAACTCTTGCACCTTAGCGTGGACCTGAACAGTTGGAACCGAACGCACTTCGGCTTCTTTCAACATACTTACAAAGCTGGTAAGTGCCGCGTCGATGTCGTCAACCGTCTCGAGAAGAGGATTGCCATCCACATGCTCTTCCATGTAGCGTTGGAAGCAAGGCCAGTTTGCCTCACGATAATTGCGCCGCTGCCTTATGGCTTGCGTCCCCGAAACATTGATGTTCATTGTCACCGGCAGATGGTCCGATGTTAAGGCCGTGACCGAATCAGGAACGTCGACACAGTCCGCCATGTTGGTGAGGAAGATGTCCAGCGTTGAGTTATACCGGCCGTTCTGGAACGTGGGCTGGAACGGATAGATCACCTCGTAAAGGCCAGCTTGTGCATCCTCCCAGAGCGTGGTACCGTTTTTATTGGCACGTGTGTTGCCCCACTGTTGATGGCGAGCGTTCAGATCCCCGGCGATGATATATTTCCCGGATGTGCGAGTGAGGGTGCGGAAATCTCTTTTCAGCATATTGGTGGAGCCATCTGCATCACGACTTTGTATCGAGCAATAGGCGGCGATGAATCGAAAGTGTCCCTGGGTTGACTGGACTTCTATGCCTACTGCTTCAATAACATGGGTGCCAGGAAGGGGAAGTATGCGGAACACTAAAGAGCGATGGACAGCAATCAGTACTCCCCCTTTTGGATGGTCTTGTCTATCTAAGCGTATGATGGTATGCTCAGGGAGATAGAAAGACTTCTCTGGACTCAGGTGCGTCTCCGTTAAGGCGAGCAGGTCAATTTTCTCGTTCTTGAGAAAATGTATTAGTTCCAATCTTTTGGGCAAGACGGAACGAGCATTCCACGTAGCGCATTTAAGCATCGCAATGCATAGTGGTGATGAATTCGACCATTTTTGTTAACACTTGGTCTTTCGGGCATATCTTTACTATGCGCTTATATTCCATCCAGAGACGAACAATGTCGTGGAATTGAGCTCTTTCATCTGCTTCTTCTTTTTCCGTCAGACTGGCTCGCAATTTATCAAGTTTATCTTGAGCTGGCTGGTGGTATCGTTTTGACGCTGCTTGCACATTAACAGTAGCGGGGACTTTTATGGCGGTCTTATGCTTCCCACTTGGGATCAACTCACCCTGAGCAGATGTGTTCAAGATGGTATCATGTGAGGCTGACGATTGAACTTCTTGCTGCTGTTGCTGCTGTTGCTGTCGCTGCAGTCGCTGCTGCTGCTGCTGTTGACGCTGCTGCTGTTGTTGTTGCTGCTGCTGCTGCTGTTGCTGCTCCTGCTGCTGGTGCTGATGCTGCTGCTGCTGAACCGTCTGCTGCTGTTGCTGGTGCTGAACTGTCTGATGTTGCTGTTGCACATGCTGCTGTCGACTTGGACATCCTGGACAGGAGCACAGATGTTGAGTGCCATGTCCAATCCAAGGTAAAGGTTGGCTCCAGGCAGATGTTTTGGGCTGTGGTGCAGATATCCAGCGTGTTGGTGCTGGTGTGGAGGCTTTGGACATGCTGTGCTTTTTGGCATAGGCAAGCCTTGCCGGACAGTTCTTATTGTGGGGGCTATGGTTCCCCTTACAATTGGCACATCGACGCTGATCCTCCAACTCAACTGCACACTGAGTGGTCTTGTGGTTACCTCCACATTTCGCGCATCTGGTAGTCATTGCACAATTGTTGGCAGCATGTCCAAAGTGCAGGCATTTCACACATTGCAACACATCGCTACGCCTTGGTTGATATCTCTCCCACTTCACGCTGGTGAAGTTTAGATGGGATATTTTCTGCAGTTCCACCAGGGAGGTGATGCCTTTCGGGAAGGATACTATGAACATTTTGGAAGTCAATGCTCGGCTCTCTCCCGTCCTCATTTCACGCACTAGCGTTGGTTGTAGATTAAACGCTTTCAGCATTTCTTCTACATGATCTGCAGATCCAAAGCGCAGACCTTTCAGGACTACCTGATACGGTTTGTCCGACTTGAAATCGTGAGAGTAGAACTCACGCTTGAATCCACAAATCATGGATTTTACCGCTTCATGATCGGAGCGAGAGCCACAGACGACGCGACAGAAGTTGCCTGCAGTAAAGGTGAAGGAGGCTTTTATCTCTCCTTTTATCGTTGCATTGCAGAGGGATAGATATTCCTCTTCAGATAGTCCCTGGACCATAATAGGAGGGATTTTTTCCTTCAGCGCGGGAGAGCTCTCTGGAGAGATTTCTTCATTGTCATCATTGATGATGTTCATTGCTACTTCATCAGCAGCGGCAGGCGTCACTTGAATCTCAGCCTTTTTCATGGCTGCCATAGTAGCAGCAACATTGCGTGACGCGACACGCTTGCGACCATTTCCCATGGTCTCTTTCTCTTCTTCTCCCAAGGCTTTGGGATAATCCGCTCTCTTTCTTTTCCCGGCTTTAAGCTGGCCAGCTTGCGAACCTACCGTCCGCCAAGCCGCCATAGAGTTGGTGATACTACACTACAACTTTGAAACTGTTAAACGTGAGAGCACATACACTGTGCCACTAATCACTCTCACTACTCTCTCACGGTAATAAGCAAATGTCTCTCACTGTCAGCAGATACACGCACGTGTTGCTTCGGCAACGGACAAAACGAGACTTAGAGTTTCACGACTTCCGACGCCCCTTTTATAAGATCGCTCGGCCTGCACACATGCACACTTCCTCGCAGCGAGCGTACGACAGAGGGTACGCATGTGTTGGTGTGGCCTAAAGTGTATATAATGGCGCGGTCTCGCGCCGAGAGCATTTATTGTGCATTGTGAACCTGAACCTTACGGATCAAAATGACTGGACGCGGAAAGGGAGGCAAAGGTCTGGGCAAAGGAGGAGCCAAGCGTCATCGCAAAGTGCTGCGCGATAACATCCAGGGAATCACCAAGCCAGCTATCCGTCGTCTGGCCCGCCGTGGAGGAGTGAAGCGTATCTCTGGCCTGATTTACGAGGAAACTCGTGGCGTGCTGAAGGTATTCCTGGAGAACGTGATCCGTGATGCAGTCACCTACACCGAACACGCCAAGCGCAAGACCGTCACAGCGATGGACGTCGTGTACGCGCTGAAGCGTCAAGGTCGCACTCTGTACGGTTTCGGAGGTTAAGCCCGACGACCCCGCCAGCCAGCGAACACAGCTGTTGCCAGCTCATCTCAACGGTCCTTTTCAGGACCACAATCCGTTAGCGTTGCCTAAAATGCCTACATTTTACAACTTTAATCGATGGTTGGTTTGAAAATATTGAGAATTATTTTAAGTGATCATTGGTGTTCGTTTGCGGTGATTCGAATATCGAACAGAACCAGTGTTCAGGCATGCTCAAAGAGAGACGCCATCTAGTGCAGACGCTGAGACACGGTACCACAGGGGTTTGTTTTTAATTTCGTAGCAACGTACGGAACTGTCCATGAAGTGAGACGAGCAACACGCGCAGGTCCCTTCCCGATTGTGATCAGTGAAAATCAAACATATGTATAGTGTCATAAAAAAGCAGCATTAAAAAGCCTGCCGTCGCACACACAAGGATCGAGAGAAACGTTACGAAGTGTTGGTAGAAACGCTCTCTTTTTGTGTGATTTCTCTGGCGAAGCTTTCGCTACGCTCATGCGTCTCGCGATATGCTATCTTATAAAATAGCTGATTTCTCTGTTGCCCGCACAAATGCAGTTCGTGACCAAGGCCTGCTTCGCACAGATTAAGTGCGAAATCTCAGTACTGTACAATTGTCCGGCCGATCCTAGAATTCGAAAGCCTCATGTGGACTCGTTCACAATAACATATTATTAACAGGATAGAATCATTTCAGTATAAGTGTTTGCGCCCATCGCGTATGCAATCTCCATCAGGATGCTCTACTGCTCCTTAGTTCGATCGGTGCTGCCCAAGCGCCACACATTGCTTAAACGACTGGAAAACAGAAACTTCACTTAAAAACAAAATGACGCGCCCGACCTTTTACCCGACGTTTAATGCGTGCGCGCCTTTTCGCCTCGAGGACGCGTTTATTTAGACCAACGACGACGGTTTCAGACGATAAGTGTCATCGTTTTTTTTTTAAACTATGTCGACGCCTATGAACATGCACATTTAATATTATTGTACCGGCACCAGTGATGGCACCGACGTACGCGTTGTACAAACAACCAGATCACTCCCATTGCCACTCCTTTTGCCACCGCCGCCGTCGTTTTTAGTCCCCCGAGGGGGTAGTTGTGAAAAAATCACAACTCTTCTGGGTGGTGGTTGGTGAAATTTGTGAAGCAATTTTATTCGATCCTTCGATACAATCTCAAAACTGTGTACTATTATCAGACCAAACCCTGTGTGTTGTGTTGTTCACGGGCAAGGCTGGTCCCTGGAATATGGAATGGGAATGCGAATGGAACGAAAACAAAACTAGCATTAGATAGAAATAAAACTACATTTCTATTGGGGCAATTTTGAAACAGTCCCAAGATACGATTTGGGCATCGAGTCGCTGAACCAGCGAAATTGGCTCCGGGTACACACAATAGGACCGGGGTTTACATCCCATCCAGACCGCCTAGGGGCGTACATAGGGCTGACTACTTTGCTACGGGTACAATCAAGTCACAGAAAGCCAGAAATGGCAAGCCAAGACCGCTCGAGGTTGTAATGCCTGGGAAGAAGAAGAAATTATTTGTTGCGGGACTACCGAACTAAACTTGTATGTCCCAACCAGGCCGCTGCTTGACGTGTAGAGGATTGCCGAACCCGTTTTGGCGCCTATTCGCCGAGTCTTTTATCAAATAGATTACATGGAATGGAAATACATGTGCAGTCGGTCGGGTCGAGAAACAGCGTAGAATTTGTTTAATTAAGAAAGCCTCATATCCTCAGTCCTGTCCGTGTGGGAGGGTTAATTCCCACCTGTACAAGGTTTGTTATTTTAATTTTTATGGGATGTTTTGGCTACCCTGCACTGAAGGTCAGGCGGATGCGGATCAGGTTAATGAGGCTGTGTGTCAGCTTCTACTTCATCTCGCATGCGTTACCTGAGACAGGCTGGCAGGCTGGGTGGGATACTTGAGCGTTCTTCATGCGGATTTTCGAAGGTACGGTTAGGGAGGGAACAGGAATGGTTCAACATATTCTTTAGCAATACGATTTGTCGCCCTGAAAAGGACGGTTTTTGGTGGAGCAGCTGGTGGCTGGTTAGTGAGCTTAGGCCTTCTTTTCGGTCTTCTTCGGCAACAGCACGGCCTGAATGTTGGGCAGCACACCACCCTGGGCGATGGTCACACCGGACAGCAGCTTGTTCAATTCCTCGTCGTTGCGGATGGCCAGCTGCAGATGACGCGGGATGATGCGCGTCTTCTTGTTGTCTCGTGCAGCGTTTCCTGCCAATTCCAACACTTCAGCGGCCAGGTACTCCATCACGGCAGCCAGATACACTGGTGCGCCGGCACCGACACGCTCGGCATAGTTACCTTTGCGCAGCAGACGATGGATACGGCCAACTGGGAACTGCAGACCAGCACGGTTCGAGCGGGACTTTGCCTTTCCCTTCACTTTTCCTCCCTTTCCACGGCCAGACATGATGAAGGCTTGGGTTTCAGTTGAGTTCGTTGAGAGCGCGACGCTGGCGATGTGCGATGCTTCGTAGCTTGTTCGTTTGTGCCAGAAAACGCGCCCGTTTTTCGTTTATATACCGGGAGAGAAAACGTCGGCAATCTCCTCTCTGGTTGCGCGCCTGTCACCTCAGTTCCAAATAAAAGCCGAATGAAGCGATTGGATCGGTATCAAACGCGTTTCTACTCTCCGACAGTTGGCATCGTACCCGTCGTAAGCTAGCGAAATGGCACCGAAAACCAGTGGAAAGGCTGCGAAGAAGTCTGGCAAGGCCCAGAAAAACATCTCCAAGTCGGACAAGAAGAAGAAAAGGAAGACCCGCAAGGAGAGCTACGCTATCTACATCTACAAGGTGTTGAAGCAGGTCCACCCGGACACCGGTATTTCCTCGAAGGCGATGAGCATCATGAACAGTTTCGTGAACGACATCTTTGAGCGCATCGCTGCCGAAGCGTCCCGCCTGGCGCACTACAACAAGCGCTCGACGATCACGTCCCGCGAAATCCAAACCGCCGTCCGCCTGCTGCTGCCCGGTGAGCTGGCCAAGCACGCCGTCTCCGAAGGAACCAAGGCAGTCACCAAGTACACCAGCTCGAAGTAATTCTCGACGGACGGGGGAAGCTCATCCATCTATCCATCCAACCAACCGGTCCTTTTCAGGACCACAATACGCATCTGTCGAAAAGAATTTGTCCCAACCCAACTCTCCATCATCAAATGTAACCAACTAATTCCAGTCGCACAATATTCAAGTTGCGCAATAGAATCGCGGTAGACAGCCACTTTAGGGCATTTCCTAGCGTTCCCAGGTAACAAAATCGTCTATCTCGCTCTATCTAAGCAAAAAGTAAACCTACCAAAGCGAGAAAGGATGATGATTTTCTAACCTGGGTTTCTCCAACGGAGAGCAGCATTTTGTATCGTTCACGACCTTTTACCCGACGTTTAATGCGTGCGCGCCTTTTCGCCTCGAGGACGCGTTTATTTAGACCAACGACGACGGTTTCAGACGTTAAGTGTCATCGTTTTTTTTTTAAACTATGTCGACGCCTATGAACATGCACATTTAATATTATTGTACCGGCACCAGTGATGGCACCGACGTACGCGTTGTACAAACAACCAGATCACTCCCATTGGCACTCCTTTTGCCACCGCCGCCGTCGTTTTTAGTCCCCCGTGGGGGTAGTTGTGAAAAAATCACAACTCTTCTGGGTGGTGGTTGGTGAAGTTTATGACGCAATTTTATTCGATCCTTCGACACAATCGCAAAACTGTGTACTTTTATCAGACCAAACCATGTGTGTTGTGTTGTTCACGGGCAAAGCTGATCCCTGGAATGCGGGATGGGAATGCGAATGGGAAGAAAACAAAACTAGCATAAGATAAAAATAAAACTACATTTCTTTTGGGGCAAATTTGAAACATTTCAAGATACGATTTGGGCATCGAGTCGCTGAACCAGCGAAATTGGCTCCGGGTACACACAATAGGACCGGGGTTTAGATCCCATCCAGACCGCCTAGGGGCGTACAACGTTCTGACTACTTTGCTACGGGTACAATCAAGTCACAGAAAGCCAGAAATGGCAAGCCAAGACCGCTCGAGGTTGTAATGCCTGGGAAGAAGAAGAAATTATTTGTTGCGGGACTACCGAACTAAACTTGTATGTCCCAACCAGGCCGCTGCTTGACGTGTAGAGGATTGCCGAACCCGTTTTGGCGCCTATTCGCCGAGTCTTTTATCAAAAAGATTGTATGGAATGGAAATACATGTGCAGTCGGTCGGGTCGAGAAACAGCGTAGAATTTGTTTGATTAAGAAAGCCTCATCCTCAGTATTGTCCGTGTGGGAGGGTTAATTCCTACCTGTACAAGGTTTGCTATTTTAATTTTTATGGGATGTTTTGGCTACCCTGCACTGAAGGTCAGGCGGATGCGGATCAGGTTAATCAGGAGGCTGTGTGTCAGCTTCTACTTCATCTCGCATGCGTTACCTGAGACAGGCTGGCAGGCTGGGTGGGATACTTGAGCGTTCTCCATGCAGATTTTCGAAGGTACGGTTAGGGAGGGAACGGGAATGGTTCAACATATTCTTTAGCAATACGATTTGTCGCCCTGAAAAGGACGGTTTTTGGTGGAGCAGCTGGTGGCTGGCTAGTGAGCTTAGGCCTTCTTTTCGGTCTTCTTCGGCAGCAGCACGGCCTGAATGTTGGGCAGCACACCACCCTGGGCGATGGTCACACCGGACAGCAGCTTGTTCAATTCCTCGTCGTTGCGGATGGCCAGCTGCAGATGACGCGGGATGATGCGCGTCTTCTTGTTGTCTCGTGCAGCGTTTCCTGCCAATTCCAACACTTCAGCGGCCAGGTACTCCATCACGGCAGCCAGATACACTGGTGCGCCGGCACCGACACGCTCGGCATAGTTGCCTTTGCGCAGCAGACGATGGATACGGCCAACTGGGAACTGCAGACCAGCACGGTTCGAGCGGGACTTTGCCTTTCCCTTCACTTTTCCTCCCTTTCCACGGCCAGACATGATGAAGGCTTGGGTTTCAGTTGAGTTCGTTGAGAGCGCGACGCGGCGACGTGCGATGCTTCGTAGCTTGTTCGTTTGTGCCAGAAAACGCGCCCGTTTTTCGTTTATATACCGGGAGAGAAAACGTCGGCAATCTCCTCTCTGGTTGCGCGTCTGTCACCTCAGTTCCAAATAAAAGCCGAATGAAGCGATTGGATCGGTATCAAACGCGTTTCTACTCTCCGACAGTTGGCATCGTACCCGTCGTAAGCTAGCGAAATGGCACCGAAAACCAGTGGAAAGGCTGCGAAGAAGTCTGGCAAGGCCCAGAAAAACATCTCCAAGTCGGACAAGAAGAAGAAAAGGAAGACCCGCAAGGAGAGCTACGCTATCTACATCTACAAGGTGTTGAAGCAGGTCCACCCGGACACCGGTATTTCCTCGAAGGCGATGAGCATCATGAACAGTTTCGTGAACGACATCTTCGAGCGCATCGCTGCCGAAGCGTCCCGCCTGGCGCACTACAACAAGCGCTCGACGATCACGTCCCGCGAAATCCAAACCGCCGTCCGCCTGCTGCTGCCCGGTGAGCTGGCCAAGCACGCCGTCTCCGAAGGAACCAAGGCAGTCACCAAGTACACCAGCTCGAAGTAATTCTCGACGGACGGGGGAAGCTCATCCATCTATCCATCCAACCAACCGGTCCTTTTCAGGACCACAATACGCATCTGTCGAAAAGAATTTGTCCCAACCCAACTCTCCATCATCAAATGTTACCAACTAATTCCAGTCGCGCAATATTCAAGTTGCGCAATAGAATCGCGGTAGACAGCCACTTTAGGGCATTTCCTAGCGTTCCCAGGTAACAAAATCGTCTATCTCGCTCTATCTAAGCAAAAAGTAAACCTACCAAAGCGAGAAAGGATGATGATTTTCTATCCTGGGTTTCTCCAACGGAGAGCAGCATTTTGTATCGTTCATTTACTCATCCTTTTGCTTGCCTGAGACATTGACTTGTGTTTGATGAATATTATTCATGTTTGTATGTACTCCATGCATATATGTTTGTGATGAATGCAGTGCAGAATAATGATCAAACGTTTTCGTACAAACAATTATGAACTATCAGTTTTGAAACATTAGCGTACATCGGAGAATTGCTGCATTGTGGTAAACATTGATGGCAATCATGACTTCCTGGCTTGACCTGAAAATAGAATTTCATATCCATGGCGATCGCTTCACACGGGTACCTTGTTGGTGTGGCGTCGCGTACCACTCAACCAAGCAAAGCTATTTTCTAGGCTCCCATGCCAACAACACGCGCGCATCGAGTACTCCATGCAACATTTTTCTAACCAACAAAATGAATCGACATGATTGGAAGGAGGATGATTTCAACATTACTCTTTTGCTCAACATTTCTGGTGGTCCTGAGAAGGACCGTTTTTGTTTGGGGCGAGACTGCCGCTCGAGGGACAGCGACGACTTAGGCACGCTCTCCACGGATGCGACGGGCCAGCTGGATGTCTTTCGGCATGATGGTGACGCGCTTCGCGTGGATGGCGCACAGGTTGGTATCCTCGAACAGGCCGACAAGGTACGCCTCGCTGGCTTCCTGCAGGGCCATCACGGCCGAGCTCTGGAAACGCAGGTCGGTCTTGAAGTCTTGCGCAATTTCACGAACCAGACGCTGGAAGGGCAGCTTGCGGATGAGCAGCTCGGTCGACTTCTGGTAGCGACGGATTTCACGCAGGGCTACGGTTCCCGGACGGTAACGATGCGGCTTCTTCACTCCTCCGGTGGCCGGAGCACTCTTGCGAGCGGCCTTGGTGGCCAGCTGCTTGCGCGGGGCCTTGCCTCCGGTCGATTTACGGGCAGTTTGCTTCGTACGGGCCATTGTACACTGTTGGCTGAGGGTAGCGGGACGTGAGCGTGTCTTTCTCGATGCGAAGTGGCTTCTGAAATAGAGTTACACGACTTCCGACGCCCCTTTTATAAGATCGCTCGGCCTGCACACATACGCACTTCCTCGCAGCGAGCGTACGACAGAGGGTACGCATGTGTTGGTGTGGCCTAAAGTGTATATAATGGCGCGGTCTCGCGCCGAGAGCATTTATTGTGCATTGTGAACCTGAACCTTACGGATCAAAATGACTGGACGCGGAAAGGGAGGCAAAGGTCTGGGCAAAGGAGGAGCCAAGCGTCATCGCAAAGTGCTGCGCGATAACATCCAGGGAATCACCAAGCCAGCTATCCGTCGTCTGGCCCGCCGTGGAGGAGTGAAGCGTATCTCTGGCCTGATTTACGAGGAAACTCGTGGCGTGCTGAAGGTATTCCTGGAGAACGTGATCCGTGATGCGGTCACCTACACCGAACACGCCAAGCGCAAGACCGTCACAGCGATGGACGTCGTGTACGCGCTGAAGCGTCAAGGTCGCACTCTGTACGGTTTCGGAGGTTAAGCCCGACGACCCCGCCAGCCAGCGAACACAGCTGTTGCCAGCTCATCTCAACGGTCCTTTTCAGGACCACAATCCGTTAGCGTTGCCTAAAATGCCTACATTTTACAACTTTGATCGATGGTTGGTTTGAAAATATTGAGAATTATTTTAAGTGATCATTGGTGTTCGTTTGCGGTGATTCGAATATCGAACAGAACCAGTGTTCAGGCATGCTCAAAGAGAGACGCCATCTAGTGCAGACGCTGAGACACGGTACCACAGGGGTTTTTTTTCTAAATTTCGTAGCAACGTACGGAACTGTCCATGAAGTGAGACGAGCAACACGCGCAGGTCCCTTCCCGATTGTGATCAGTGAAAATCAAACATATGTATAGTGTCATAAAAAAGCAGCATTGAAAAGCCTGCCGTCGCACACACAAGGATCGAGAGAAACGTTACGAACTGTTGATAGAAACGCTCTCTTTTTGTGTGATTCCTCTGGCGAAGCTTTCGCTACGCTCATGCGTCTCGCGATATGCTATCTTATAAAATAGCTGATTTCTCTGTTGCCCGCACAAATGCAGTTCGTGACCAAGGCCTGCTTCGCACAGATTAAGTGCGAAATCTCAGTACTGTACAATTGTCCGGCCGATCCTAGAATTCGAAAGCCTCTTGTGGACTCGTTCACAATAACATATTATTAACAGGATAGAATCATTTCAGTATAAGTGTTTGCGCCCATCGCGTATGCAATCTCCATCAGGATGCTCTACTGCTCCTTAACTCGATCGGTGCTGCCCAAGCGCCACACATTGCTTAAACGACTGGAAAACAGAAACTCCACATAAAAACAAAATGACGCGCCCGACCTTTTACCCGACGTTTAATGCGTGCGCGCATTTTCCCCTTGAGGACGCGTTTATTTAGACCAACGACGACGGTTTCAGACGATAAGTGTCATCGTTTTTTAAACTATGTCGTCGCCTATGAACATGCACATTGTAATATTATTGTACCGGCACCAGTGATGGCACCGACGTACGCGTTGTACAAACAACCAGATCACTCCCATTGGCACTCCTTTTGCCACCGCCGCCGTCGTTTTTAGTCCCCCGTGGGGGTAGTTGTGAAAAAATCACAACTCTTCTGGGTGGTGGTTGGTGAAGTTTATGACGCAATTTTATTCGATCCTTCGACACAATCGCAAAACTGTGTACTTTTATCAGACCAAACCATGTGTGTTGTGTTGTTCACGGGCAAAGCTGATCCCTGGAATGCGGGATGGGAATGCGAATGGGAAGAAAACAAAACTAGCATAAGATAAAAATAAAACTACATTTCTTTTGGGGCAAATTTGAAACATTTCAAGATACGATTTGGGCATCGAGTCGCTGAACCAGCGAAATTGGCTCCGGGTACACACAATAGGACCGGGGTTTAGATCCCATCCAGACCGCCTAGGGGCGTACAACGTTCTGACTACTTTGCTACGGGTACAATCAAGTCACAGAAAGCCAGAAATGGCAAGCTAAGACCGCTCGAGGTTGTAATGCCTGGGAAGAAGAAGAAATTATTTGTTGCGGGACTACCGAACTAAACTTGTATGTCCCAACCAGGCCGCTGCTTGACGTGTACAGGATTGCCGAACCCCTTTTGGCGCCTATTCGCCGAGTCTTTTATCAAATAGATTACATGGAATGGAAATACATGTGCAGTCGGTCGGGTCGAGAAACAGCGTAGAATTTGTTTAATTAAGAAAGCCTCATATCCTCAGTCCTGTCCGTGTGGGAGGGTTAATTCCTACCTGTACAAGGTTTGCTATTTTAATTTTTATGGGATGTTTTGGCTGCACCCTGCACTGAAGGTCAGGCGGATGCGGATCAGATTAATGAGGCTGTGTGGCAGCTTCTACTTCATCGCGCATGCGTTACCTGAGACAGGCTGGCAGGCTGGGTGGGATACTTGAGCGTTCTCCATGCAGATTTTCGAAGGTACGGTTAGGGAGGGAACAGGAATGGTTCAACATATTCTTTAGCAATACGATTTGTCGCCCTGAAAAGGACGGTTTTTGGTGGAGCAGCTGGTGGCTGGCTAGTGAGCTTAGGCCTTCTTTTCGGTCTTCTTCGGCAACAGCACGGCCTGAATGTTGGGCAGCACACCACCCTGGGCGATGGTCACACCGGACAGCAGCTTGTTCAATTCCTCGTCGTTGCGGATGGCCAGCTGCAGATGACGCGGGATGATGCGCGTCTTCTTGTTGTCTCGTGCAGCGTTTCCTGCCAATTCCAACACTTCAGCGGCCAGGTACTCCATCACGGCAGCCAGATACACTGGTGCGCCGGCACCGACACGCTCGGCATAGTTACCTTTGCGCAGCAGACGATGGATACGGCCAACTGGGAACTGCAGACCAGCACGGTTCGAGCGGGACTTTGCCTTTCCCTTCACTTTTCCTCCCTTTCCACGGCCAGACATGATGAAGGCTTGGGTTTCAGTTGAGTTCGTTGAGAGCGCGACGCTGGCGATGTGCGATGCTTCGTAGCTTGTTCGTTTGTGCCAGAAAACGCGCCCGTTTTTCGTTTATATACCGGGAGAGAAAACGTCGGCAATCTCCTCTCTGGTTGCGCGCCTGTCACCTCAGTTCCAAATAAAAGCCGAATGAAGCGATTGGATCGGTATCAAACGCGTTTCTACTCTCCGACAGTTGGCATCGTACCCGTCGTAAGCTAGCGAAATGGCACCGAAAACCAGTGGAAAGGCTGCGAAGAAGTCTGGCAAGGCCCAGAAAAACATCTCCAAGTCGGACAAGAAGAAGAAAAGGAAGACCCGCAAGGAGAGCTACGCTATCTACATCTACAAGGTGTTGAAGCAGGTCCACCCGGACACCGGTATTTCCTCGAAGGCGATGAGCATCATGAACAGTTTCGTGAACGACATCTTTGAGCGCATCGCTGCCGAAGCGTCCCGCCTGGCGCACTACAACAAGCGCTCGACGATCACGTCCCGCGAAATCCAAACCGCCGTCCGCCTGCTGCTGCCCGGTGAGCTGGCCAAGCACGCCGTCTCCGAAGGAACCAAGGCAGTCACCAAGTACACCAGCTCGAAGTAATTCTCGACGGACGGGGGAAGCTCATCCATCTATCCATCCAACCAACCGGTCCTTTTCAGGACCACAATACGCATCTGTCGAAAAGAATTTGTCCCAACCCAACTCTCCATCATCAAATGTAACCAACTAATTCCAGTCGCACAATATTCAAGTTGCGCAATAGAATCGCGGTAGACAGCCACTTTAGGGCATTTCCTAGCGTTCCCAGGTAACAAAATCGTCTATCTCGCTCTATCTAAGCAAAAAGTAAACCTACCAAAGCGAGAAAGGATGATGATTTTCTAACCTGGGTTTCTCCAACGGAGAGCAGCATTTTGTATCGTTCACGACCTTTACCCGACGTTTAATGCGTGCGCGCCTTTTCGCCTCGAGGACGCGTTTATTTAGACCAACGACGACGGTTTCAGACGTTTAAGTGTCATCGTTTTTTTTTTAAACTATGTCGACGCCTATGAAACATGCACATTTAATATTATTGTACGGCACCAGTGATGGCACCGACGTACGCGTTGTACAAACAACCAGATCACTCCCATTGGCACTCCTTTTGCCACCGCCGCGTCGTTTTTAGTCCCCCGTGGGGGTAGTTGTGAAAAAATCACAACTCTTCTGGGTGGTGGTTGGTGAAGTTTATGACGCAATTTTATTCGATCCTTCGACACAATCGCAAAACTGTGTACTTTTATCAGACCAACCATGTGTGTTGTGTTGTTCACGGGCAAAGCTGATCCCTGGAATGCGGATGGGAATGCGAATGGGAAGAAAACAAACTAGCATAAGATAAAAATAAAAACTACATTTCTTTTGGGGCCAAATTTGACAACTTTCAAGATACGATTTGGGCATCGAGTCGCTGAACCAGCGAAATTGGCTCCGGGTACAACAATAGGACCGGGGTTTAGATCCCATCCAGACCCGCTAGGGGCGTTACAACGTTCTGACTACTTTGCTACGGTACAATCAAGTCACGAAGCCAGAAATGGCAAGCCAAGACCGCTCGAGGTTGTAATGCCTGGGAAGAGAAGAAATATTTGTTGCGGACTACCGAACTAAACTTGTATGTCCCAACCAGCCGCTGCTTGACGTGTAGGATTGCCGAACCGTTTTGGCGCCTATTCGCCGAGTCTTTTATCAAAAAGATTGTATGAATGGAAATACATGTGCAGTCGGTCGGGTCGAGAAAACAGCGTAGAATTTGTTTGATTAGAAAAGCCTCATCCTCAGTATTGTCCGTGTGGGAGGGTTAATTCCTACCTGTACAAGGTTTGCATTTTAATTTTTATGGATGTTTTGGCTACCCTGCACTGAAGGTCAGGCGGATGCGGAATCAGGTTAATCAGGAGGCTGTGTGTCAGCTTCTACTTCATCTCGCATGCGTTACCTGAGACGGCTGGCGGGCTGGGGTGGATACTTGAGCGTTCTCCATGCAGATTTTCGAGGTACGGTTAGGGAGGGACGGAGAATGTTCAACTATTCTTTAGCAATACGATTTGTCGCCCTGAAAAGGACGGTTTTTGGTGGAGCAGCTGGTGGCTGGGCTAGTGAGCTTAGGCCTTCTTTTCGGTCTTCTTCGGCAGCAGCACGGCCTGAATGTGGGCAGCACACACCCTGGCGATGGTCACACCGGACAGCAGCTTGTCAATTCCTCGTCGTTGCGGATGGCCAGCTGCAGATGACGCGGGATGATGCGCGTCTTCTTGTTGTCTCGTGCAGCGTTTCCTGCCATTCCAACACTTCAGCGGCCAGGTACTCCATCACGGCAGCCAGATACACTGGTGCGCCGGCACGACCGCTCGGCATAGTTGCTTGGCAGCAGACGATGGATACGGCCAACTGGGAACTGCAGCCACACGGTTCGAGCGGGGACTTTGCCTTTCCCTTCACTTTTTCCTCCCTTTCCACGGCCAGACATGATGAAGGCTTGGGTTTCAGTTAGTTCGTTGAGAGCGCGACGCGGCGACGTGCGATGCTTCGTAGCTTGTTCGTTTTGTGCCAGAAACGCGCCCTTTTTCGTTTATATACCGGAGAGAAAACGTCGGCAATCTCTCTCTGGTGCGCGTCTGTCACTCAGTTCCAAATAAAAGCCGAATGAAGCGATTGGATCGGTATCAAACGCGTTTCTACTCTCCGACAGTTGGCATCGTACCCGTCGTAAGCTAGCGAAATGGCACCGAAAACCAGTGGAAAGGCTGCGAAGAATCTGGCAAGCCCAGAAAAACATCTCCAAGTCGACAAGAAGAGAAAAGGAAGACCCGCAAGGAGAGCTACGCTATCTACATCTACAAGGTGTTGAAGCAGTCCACCCGGACACCGGTATTTCCTCGAAGGCGATGAGCATCATGAACAGTTTCGTGAACGACATCTTCGAGCGCATCGCTGCCGAAGCGTCCGCCTGGCGCACTACAACAAGCGCTCGACGATCACGTCCCGCGAAATCCAACCGCGCCGTCCGCCTGCTGCTGCCCGGTGAGCTGGCCAAGCACGCCGTCTCCGAAGGAAACCAGGCAGTCACCAAGTACACCAGCTCGAAGTAATTCTCGACGACGGGGAGCTCATCCATCATATCCATCCAACCAACGGTCCTTTTCAGGACCACAATACGCATCTGTCGAAAAGAATTTGTCCCAACCCACTCTCCATCATCAAATGTTACCAACTAATTCCAGTCGCGCAATATTCAAGTTGCGCAATAGAATCGCGGTAGACAGCCACTTTAGGGCATTTCCTAGCGTTCCCAGGTAACAAAATCGTCTATCTCGCTCTATCTAAGCAAAAAGTAAACCTACCAAAGCGAGAAAGGATGAT
>NW_023405266.1:0-37736 GCF_013141755.1 Anopheles stephensi
TGTGACTTGATTGTACCCGTAGCAAAGTAGTCAGAACGTTGTACGCCCCTAGGCGGTCTGGATGGGATCTAAACCCCGGTCCTATTGTGTGTACCGCGGAGCCAATTTCGCTGGTTCAGCGACTCGATGCCCAAATCGTATCTTGAAATGTTTCAAATTTGCCCCAAAGAAATGTAGTTTTATTTTTATCTTATGCTAGTTTTGTTTTCTTCCCATTCGCATTCCCATCCCGCATTCCAGGGGATCAGCTTTGCCGTGAACAACACAACACACATGGTTTTGGTCTGATAATAGTACACAGTTTTGAGATTGTATCGAAGGATCGAATAAAATTGCGTCACAACTTCACCAACCACCACCAGAAGAGTTGTGATTTTTTCACAACTACCCCACGGGGGACTAAAACGACGGCGGCGGTGGCAAAGGAGTGCCAATGGGAGTGATCTGGTTGTTTGTACAACGCGTACGTCGGTGCCATCACTGGTGCAGGTACAATAATATTACAATGTGCATGTTCATAGGCGACGACATAGTTTAAAAAACGATGACACTTATCGTCTGAAACCGTCGTCGTTGGTCTAAATAAACGCGTCCTCAAGGGGAAAATGCGCGCACGCATTAAACGTCGGGTAAAAGGTCGGGCGCGTCATTTTGTTTTTATGTGGAGTTTCTGTTTTCCAGTCGTTTAAGCAATGTGTGGCGCTTGGGCAGCACCGATCGAACTAAGGAGTAGTAGAGCATCCTGATGGAGATTGCATACGCGATGGGCGCAAACACTTATACTGAAATGATTCTATCCTGTAAATAATATGTTGTTGTGAACGAGTCCACATGAGGCTTTCGAATTCTAGGATCGGCCGGACAATTGTACAGTACTGAGATTTCGCACTTAATCTGTGCGAAGCAGGCCTTGGTCACGAACTGCATTTGTGCGGGCAACAGAGAAATCAGCTATTTTATAAGATAGCATATCTCGAGACGCATGAGCGTAGCGAAAGCTTCGCCAGAGAAATCACACAAAAAGAGAGCGTTTCTACCAACACTTCGTAACGTTTCTCTCGATCCTTGCGTGTGCGACGGCAGGCTTTTCAATGCTGCTTTTTTATGATACTATACATATGTTTGATTTTCACTGATCACAATCGGGAAGGGACCTGCGCGTGTTGCTCGTCTCACTTCATGGACAGTTCCGTACGTTGCTACGAAATTAAAAACAAACCCCTGTGGTACCGTGTCTCAGCGTCTGCACTAGATGGCGTCTCTCTTTGAGCATGCCTGAACACTGGTTCTGTTCGATATTCGAATCACCGCAAACGAACACCAATGATCACTTAGAATAATTCTCAATATTTTCAAACCAACCATCAATCAAAGTTGTAAAATGTAGGCATTTTAGGCAACGCTAACGGATTGTGGTCCTGAAAAGGACCGTTGAGATGAGCTGGCAACAGCTGTGTTCGCTGGCTGGCGGGGTCGTCGGGCTTAACCTCCGAAACCGTACAGAGTGCGACCTTGACGCTTCAGCGCGTACACGACGTCCATCGCTGTGACGGTCTTGCGCTTGGCGTGTTCGGTGTAGGTGACCGCATCACGGATCACGTTCTCCAGGAATACCTTCAGCACGCCACGAGTTTCCTCGTAAATCAGGCCAGAGATACGCTTCACTCCTCCACGGCGGGCCAGACGACGGATAGCTGGCTTGGTGATTCCCTGGATGTTATCGCGCAGCACTTTGCGATGACGCTTGGCTCCTCCTTTGCCCAGACCTTTGCCTCCCTTTCCGCGTCCAGTCATTTTGATCCGTAAGGTTCAGGTTCACAATGCACAATAAATGCTCTCGGCGCGAGACCGCGCCATTATATACACTTTAGGCCACACCAACACATGCGTACCCTCTGTCGTACGCTCGCTGCGAGGAAGTGTGCATGTGTGCAGGCCGAGCGATCTTATAAAACGGGGCGTCGGAAGTCGTGAAACTCTATTTCAGAAGCCACTTCGCATCGAGAAAGACACGCTCACGTCCCGCTACCCTCAGCCAACAGTGTACAATGGCCCGTACGAAGCAAACTGCCCGTAAATCGACCGGAGGCAAGGCCCCGCGCAAGCAGCTGGCCACCAAGGCCGCTCGCAAGAGTGCTCCGGCCACCGGAGGAGTGAAGAAGCCGCATCGTTACCGTCCGGGAACCGTAGCCCTGCGTGAAATCCGTCGCTACCAGAAGTCGACCGAGCTGCTCATCCGCAAGCTGCCCTTCCAGCGTCTGGTTCGTGAAATTGCGCAAGACTTCAAGACCGACCTGCGTTTCCAGAGCTCGGCCGTGATGGCCCTGCAGGAAGCCAGCGAGGCGTACCTTGTCGGCCTGTTCGAGGATACCAACCTGTGCGCCATCCACGCGAAGCGCGTCACCATCATGCCGAAAGACATCCAGCTGGCCCGTCGCATCCGTGGAGAGCGTGCCTAAGTCGTCGCTGTCCCTCGAGCGGCAGTCTCGCCCCAAACAAAAACGGTCCTTCTCAGGACCACCAGAAATGTTGAGCAAAAGAGTAATGTTGAAATCATCCTCCTTCCAATCATGTCGATTCATTTTGTTGGTTAGAAAAATGTTGCATGGAGTACTCGATGCGCGCGTGTTGTTGGCATGGGAGCCTAGAGAATAGCTTTGCTTGGTTGAGTGGTACGCGACGCCACACCAACAAGGTACCCGTGTGAAGCGATCGCCATGGATATGAAATTCTATTTTCAGGTCAAGCCAGGAAGTCATGATTGCCATCAATGTTTACCACAATGCAGCAATTCTCCGATGTACGCTAATGTTTCAAAACTGATAGTTCATAATTGTTTGTACGAAAACGTTTGATCATTATTCTGCACTGCATTCATCACAAACATATATGCATTAAGTACATACAAACATGAATAATATTCATAAACACAAGTAATGTCTCAGGCAAGCAAAAGGATGAGTAAATGAACGATACAAAATGCTGCTCTCCGTTGGAGAAACCCAGGTTAGAAAATCATCATCCTTTCTCGCTTTGGTAGGTTTACTTTTTGCTTAGATAGAGCGAGATAGACGATTTTGTTACCTGGGAACGCTAGGAAATGCCCCGTAAGTGGCTGTCTACCGCGATTCTATTGCGCAACTTGAATATTGTGCGACTGGAATTAGTTGGTTACATTTGATGATGGAGAGTTGGGTTGGGACAAATTCTTTTCGACAGATGCGTATTGTGGTCCTGAAAAGGACCGGTTGGTTGGATGGATAGATGGATGAGCTTCCCCCGTCCGTCGAGAATTACTTCGAGCTGGTGTACTTGGTGACTGCCTTGGTTCCTTCGGAGACGGCGTGCTTGGCCAGCTCACCGGGCAGCAGCAGGCGGACGGCGGTTTGGATTTCGCGGGACGTGATCGTCGAGCGCTTGTTGTAGTGCGCCAGGCGGGACGCTTCGGCAGCGATGCGCTCGAAGATGTCGTTCACGAAACTGTTCATGATGCTCATCGCCTTCGAGGAAATACCGGTGTCCGGGTGGACCTGCTTCAACACCTTGTAGATGTAGATAGCGTAGCTCTCCTTGCGGGTCTTCCTTTTCTTCTTCTTGTCCGACTTGGAGATGTTTTTCTGGGCCTTGCCAGATTTCTTCGCAGCCTTTCCACTGGTTTTCGGTGCCATTTCGCTAGCTTACGACGGGTACGATGCCAACTGTCGGAGAGTAGAAACGCGTATGATACCGATCCAATCGCTTCATTCGGCTTTTATTTGGAACTGAGGTGACAGGCGCGCAACCAGAGAGGAGATTGCCGACGTTTTCTCTCCCGGTATATAAGCCGAGAAACAGGCGCGTTTTCTGGCGGCATACCGTGCCTGGACTTCGACCAGTGTGGTTATGCTGCCTGCGATTAGTGCCTGCTACTTGACTGTGCTTCTTGGTGTGCCCGTGTTGTGCTACTGTACCTGTGCTGTGATTCTCCGTGTATCGTATTTGTACCTGTGTGTGTGTTCGTGTGCTGCGCTTGTGCCTGTTCGTGAGTGTAGCCTCGTAGCCTGCTTCGGCTTCGACTTCGGCTATGCCGAAGCGTGGTAGAAGGAGGAGTAGGAAGCCAGACTCGGTAGGATCGAGCTCCGATTCGGCCGAGTCCAAGCGCTCGAGGAGCGTGGTTTCTTCCTCTTCGGAGGAATCTGACGATACGATGAGCGTGGACAGTACGGAGTCACGTTCATCCACCAGCGTGCAGGAGGATAACCTGGCACAATTTGTCACCGTAAACCGGCGACAACGGAAGGCAGTCCCGACAACGAAGCCTTCCACAACACCAGCTACGCCCGCTGTTCCTGCAGGGCGTACATCGGCTCCGGCTCCCGTATCGGCGGCAAAAATGCCTCCGATCACGGTGAAGTCACTCCCAGTAGCTGTCCTGCGTCCGGAACTGCAGGCTCGTGGAATCACACCAGAGTTCCGTATCTCCGGCGTAGGCACGTCAATCACAGTTCGATCTCCTGCTGAACAGCAGGAGGTCCTTAACTACCTGCAGCAGCGGAATGCGGAATATTTTTCGCATGACGCTAAAAACATGCGTCCCTTCAAGGCGGTGCTTCGTGGGCTTCCGGAAACGGACCTCGCGGAGATCGTTTGTGAACTGAAGGAAATCCACCAGCTCGACGTTTTGGAGGCGTTCGAGATCAAGCGCCGCGCAGAGGGCATTCAAACCAGGTTGTACCTGGTTCATTTCAAGCGAGGAACATGCTCGCTAAAAAAGCTGGAGGCAGTACGGTCAATCCAGCAAGTCATCGTGCGATGGGAGCCGTACCGCGGAGGGAAGAAAGGCCCGACGCAATGCCATCGATGTCAGGCTTTTGGGCATGGTACTCGCCATTGCCAAATTAAACCTCGGTGTGCCACCTGCGCGGCGGAGCATCTTTCGGAGCAGTGTCCATCGGGTTCGGGCACAGTAAAGTGCTCGAACTGTGGTGCTGCTCATCGCGCCGATGATCCGTCGTGTCCAAAGCGCGCCAAATACATCGAGATTCGTCAGCGCGCCAACGGTCGAAACTCTGCTCCTCCACCAGCCAAAGCTAACGTGTGGCACGCGCTTCCACCGTTAGCCACCATCCAGACGAGTATCCCACACTCCATTCCTCCTCCGGTGTTGCACACTGCTCCCAAGGCCAAAAGCTTTGCGCAGATTGTGTCAGCACCAACCACTCCAAGCGTCCGACCTGCGGCAGCGCGCATCCCACAACCTAACCCAACAGTACCACAACCTAAACCAACCTCTTCTTCTTCCTTGCAATCCACAGCACCGAGATACAACCTTGCGAAGCGACTGCAGGACATCAAGAACGCTCCAGACACACCAGCTACAACACCAACCACAACTCCAGCCACAACTTCATCGGAAGACCTGTTCAGCCCGGAAGAGCTATTCGCTATATTTAGCAGAATGCTCCCGAAGATCCGCCTTTGCCGCAACAAGGGAGAACAAATCGCCGTTATCGGAGAACTATTGATGCTCCTTCACTGACCGGGCGCTGCGAGTCATCACATGGAATGCTCAGTCCGTCCGGACTAAGCAAATTCCACTCGGTGACTTCCTCGTCCGGCACAACATCGATGCAGCGCTAATAGTGGAAACATATCTCAAGCCTGAGATGAGTTTCTTCTTAGGCAACTACACCATCCATCGTCTGGATCGCACCACCTCCCGAGGCGGCGGTGTTGCCATAGCGATCCGACGTGGAATCCGGCACACACTACTCCCGCACTACAACACCACCACCATAGAAGCAATAGGCGTCCAGCTCCATACCGACACCGGTCCACTGCAGCTTACGGCAGTCTACTGTCCGCGGCAGTGCACTCTGTCGCGGAGAGCTACGTTCCGACAAGAGCTACACATCATCACCAGCAATCCGGCCCGTTCACTCATTGGGGGTGATCTCAACGCCAGGCACCAGTTGTGGGGCAACGTACGGAGCAACACAAACGGAATCGCCCTGGCGGACCTGTTGCAGCGTGGGAATTTCGTCGTGCAGTTCCCCGATGCTCCAACACACATCCCCAACCGAGGTATCCATTCAATAATAGATATTTTCCTTTCTAATTTCATCTGCAGCAAACCCCAAACCATCGATGAGCTGAACTCAGATCACTTCCCGGTCTTAACGGAACTGAATCTGAATGCAACCCGACATCCACCTCTACTGCGAAAGGACTACTGCCACACCGACTGGGCTCGCTTTGGGAGAACCGTGGACCAGCTTATCGACAACACTGACGTTGGTCCCGCGATACCCGACGTTGACGCAGCAATCGCCCGGTTCGAGGGTGCCGTCAAAGCAGCTGAAGCGGAGTGCGTCCCGGAGAGGAGTGTGCGTGGTGAGATTCTCGTTCTCGATGACCACACGCGATCACTCATCACCAGACGTAATATGCTGAGGCGACGGTATCAGAGGACTGGGGACTTGTTGCTGAAACGCCAGGCCACGCAGCTTATGCATATCATCCGCGAGCGAGTACAGACGATCCGCAACAACAGCTTCGAGCGTATGGTCCAAAGGCTACCTCCCCATGCACCCAGCTTCTGGAAAACTGCAAAAGTCCTTCGCACCAAACCCAGACCAGTACCACCACTCACCATAGCCACGACCCAGACGGCATACACACCAGCAGAAAAGTCCGATGCACTTGCCCACCAGTTCGCCAGTGCTCACCAGATCGGTCTGTCGATGCCCAGTCCACATGAGTCATCTGTGGCTGCGACGATTGACCGACTCGATGCGGACGACCCACCCTTTCCACCCGAAGACCAAACCACCATAGCAGAAGTGAAGGCTGCAGTCAAGAGAATGAGGAACATGAAGGCGCCCGGCTTCGACGGCATCTTCAACATTCTTTTGAAAAAACTGCAACCAAAGGCGCTATCACTTCTGGTAAATATCTATAACCGTTGTTTTCAACTTTTCTATTTCCCACAGTCCTGGAAGTGCGCTAAGGTGATCCCGATCCTAAAGCCAGGGAAGGATCCGACGCTGCCTGCAAGCTATCGACCCATCAGTCTGCTGAGTGCTCCCGGTAAACTCTTCGAGAGATTAGTTTACTGGAGGCTTCGCGATGCAGTCGACGAGCGGCAACTCATCCCAGCGGAGCAGTTCGGTTTCCGGTCCGGCCATTCCTCCACACTACAGCTTCTTCGGCTCAAGAACACCATCCAAAGAAACAAACGAGTTTCCAAATCCACCGCTGTCGTCCTGCTGGACATCGAGAAGGCGTTCGACAACGTGTGGCACAACGGGCTCATCCACAAGTTATGCAGGTTCGGGGTTCCAGCTCACCTGGTGAACATCCTGCACAACTATCTACAACAGCGGACGTTCCGGGTCGTCGTCTCCTCAACTGCCTCTGGTGCTGCTACAGTACCAGCCGGTGTTCCGCAGGGCAGCATATTGGGGCCTTTGCTCTATTTGCTGTACACTGCGGACCTGCCGACCCTTCCCGTCGGTGCGGACATGTTCCTGTTTGCAGACGACATGGCCATCGCGACGAAGGGTAGGACGTTGGTAGAGTTGAGAAGCGGCGCTCAACGTTCGCTGACCATCATCGGACAGTATGCTTCCAGCTGGAAGATCAAAATCAACCACTCCAAGACCCAGGCGATGATCATCCCCCATCGCCCGTCAAAACAGCTCATCAGTCCCCAAACCCAGCACATCACCATCGACAGCATCCGGTTGCCGTGGAAGACGACGGTGCGATACCTCGGGATCACCATCGACAACCGTATGCTGTTCCATCACCACACCAAGCAAACATCCATCCGCTTGCTCATCCTATTGGGGAAGCTATACCCACTCATCAACAGACGCTCCAAGCTACACCCATCCAACAAGATAGCCATCTATAAACAGATCGTCCTGCCCACAGCAACGTACGGCATTCCTGTCTGGCGTACCTGTGCAAGGACGAACCTGCTGAAGATACAAACCAATTGCAATAGAATCCTCCGTCTCATTCTGGACGCTCCCAGCTGGACACGGCTTGAGGAGCTCTACGAAGCAGCGAACACAGCACCATTCGACGTAATAGCAGACAACATCATCAACCGGTTGCAGACTTCAGCAGCGGTTTCCACACACCAGCAGGTGAAAAACCTAATATTTAGAGAATAAGGTAGTTAGCTAGTTTTTAAATAGTAGTTTGTTTTAGTTCGTAAGTTGTTAATTAGTTTGTAAGTTTAAACTAACAATTAGCCTAAGTGCATACAACATCATTATTTAATTTAACTAAAAGAACTGCCTCTTGGCATACAAAACGACAAGAGCGCTGAAAAACATTTCAGTTGATTCTCGCGAAAATATGTTAATAATGTTAATTCTAAGATATCCATCAATAAATTCTTTAACGTTAAAAAAAAAAAACGTTAACGCGTTTTCTGGCACAAGCGAACAAGCTACGAAGCATCGCACATCGCCAGCGTCGCGCTCTCAACGAACTCAACTGAAACCCAAGCCTTCATCATGTCTGGCCGTGGAAAGGGAGGAAAAGTGAAGGGAAAGGCAAAGTCCCGCTCGAACCGTGCTGGTCTGCAGTTCCCAGTTGGCCGTATCCATCGTCTGCTGCGCAAAGGCAACTATGCCGAGCGTGTCGGTGCCGGCGCACCAGTGTATCTGGCTGCCGTGATGGAGTACCTGGCCGCTGAAGTGTTGGAATTGGCAGGAAACGCTGCACGAGACAACAAGAAGACGCGCATCATCCCGCGTCATCTGCAGCTGGCCATCCGCAACGACGAGGAATTGAACAAGCTGCTGTCCGGTGTGACCATCGCCCAGGGTGGTGTGCTGCCCAACATTCAGGCCGTGCTGTTGCCGAAGAAGACCGAAAAGAAGGCCTAAGCTCACTAGCCAGCCACCAGCTGCTCCACCAAAAACCGTCCTTTTCAGGGCGACAAATCGTATTGCTAAAGAATATGTTGAACCATTCCTGTTCCCTCCCTAACCGTACCTTCGAAAATCTGCATGGAGAACGCTCAAGTATCCCACCCAGCCTGCCAGCCTGTCTCAGGTAACGCATGCGCGATGAAGTAGAAGCTGACACACAGCCTCATTAACCTGATCCGCATCCGCCTGACCTTCAGTGCAGGGTAGCCAAAACATCCCATAAAAATTAAAATAGCAAACCTTGTACAGGTAGGAATTAACCCTACCACACGGACAGGACTGAGGATATGAGGCTTTCTTAATTAAACAAATTCTACGCTGTTTCTCGACCCGACCGACTGCACATGTATTTCCATTCCATGTAATCTATTTGATAAAAGACTCGGCGAAAAGGCGCCAAAACGGGTTCGGCAATCCTCTACACGTCAAGCAGCGGCCTGGTTGGGACATACAAGTTTAGTCCAAAGAGTAGTGTTGGGGAGTCGATCCGGTAGTCCTGCAACAAATAATTTCTTCTTCTTCCCAGGCATTACAACCTCGAGCTGTCTTGGCTTGCCATTTCTGGCTTTCTGTGACTTGATTGTACCCGTAGCAAAGTAGTCAGAACGTTGTACGCCCCTAGGCGGTCTGGATGGGATCTAAACCCCGGTCCTATTGTGTGTACCCGGAGCCAATTTCGCTGGTTCAGCGACTCGATGCCCAAATCGTATCTTGAAATGTTTCAAAATTGCCCCAATAGAAATGTAGTTTTATTTCTATCTTATGCTAGTTTTGTTTTCGTTCCATTCGCATTCCCATTCCATATTCCAGGGACCAGCCTTGCCCGTGAACAACACAACACACATGGTTTGGTCTGATAATAGTACACAGTTTTGAGATTGTATCGAAGGATCGATTAAAATTGCTTCACAAACTTCACCAACCACCACCCAGAAGAGTTGTGATTTTTTCACAACTACCCCCACGGGGGACTAAAAACGACGGCGGCGGTGGCAAAAGGAGTGCCAATGGGAGTGATCTGGTTGTTTGTACAACGCGTACGTCGGTGCCATCACTGGTGCGGGTACAATAATATTAAATGTGCATGTTCATAGGCGACGACATAGTTTAAAAAAAAACGATGACACTTATCGTCTGAAACCGTCGTCGTTGGTCTAAATAAACGCGTCCTCGAGGCGAAAAGGCGCGCACGCATTAAACGTCGGGTAAAAGGTCGGGCGCGTCATTTTGTTTTTATGTGGAGTTTCTGTTTTCCAGTCGTTTAAGCAATGTGTGGCGCTTGGGCAGCACCGATCGAACTAAGGAGCAGTAGAGCATCCTGATGGAGATTGCATACGCGATGGGCGCAAACACTTATACTGAAATGATTCTATCCTGTTAATAATATGTTGTTGTGAACGAGTCCACATGAGGCTTTCGAATTCTAGGATCGGCCGGACAATTGTACAGTACTGAGATTTCGCACTTAATCTGTGCGAAGCAGGCCTTGGTCACGAACTGCATTTGTGCGGGCAACAGAGGAATCAGCTATTTTATAAGATAGCATATCTCGAGACGCATGAGCGTAGCGAAAGCTTCGCCAGAGAAATCACACAAAAAGAGAGCGTTTCTACCAACACTTCGTAACGTTTCTCTCGATCCTTGCGTGTGCGACGGCAGGCTTTTCAATGCTGCTTTTTTGTGACACTATACATATGTTTGATTTTCACTGATCACAATCGGGAAGGGACCTGCGCGTGTTGCTCGTCTCACTTCATGGACAGTTCCGTACGTTGCTACGAAATTTAAAAAAAAACCCCTGTTGTACCGTGTCTCAGCGTCTGCACTAGATGGCGTCTCTCTTTGAGCATGCCTGAACACTGGTTCTGTTCGATATTCGAATCACCGCAAACGAACACCAATGATCACTTAAAATAATTCTCAATATTTTCAAACCAACCATCGATCAAAGTTGTAAAATGTAGGCATTTTAGGCAACGCTAACGGATTGTGGTCCTGAAAAGGACCGTTGAGATGAGCTGGCAACAGCTGTGTTCGCTGGCTGGCGGGGTCGTCGGGCTTAACCTCCGAAACCGTACAGAGTGCGACCTTGACGCTTCAGCGCGTACACGACGTCCATCGCTGTGACGGTCTTGCGCTTGGCGTGTTCGGTGTAGGTGACCGCATCACGGATCACGTTCTCCAGGAATACCTTCAGCACGCCACGAGTTTCCTCGTAAATCAGGCCAGAGATACGCTTCACTCCTCCACGGCGGGCCAGACGACGGATAGCTGGCTTGGTGATTCCCTGGATGTTATCGCGCAGCACTTTGCGATGACGCTTGGCTCCTCCTTTGCCCAGACCTTTGCCTCCCTTTCCGCGTCCAGTCATTTTGATCCGTAAGGTTCAGGTTCACAATGCACAATAAATGCTCTCGGCGCGAGACCGCGCCATTATATACACTTTAGGCCACACCAACACATGCGTACCCTCTGTCGTACGCTCGCTGCGAGGAAGTGTGCATGTGTGCAGGCCGAGCGATCTTATAAAAGGGGCGTCGGAAGTCGTGAAACTCTATTTCAGAAGCCACTTCGCATCGAGAAAGACACGCTCACGTCCCGCTACCCTCAGCCAACAGTGTACAATGGCCCGTACGAAGCAAACTGCCCGTAAATCGACCGGAGGCAAGGCCCCGCGCAAGCAGCTGGCCACCAAGGCCGCTCGCAAGAGTGCTCCGGCCACCGGAGGAGTGAAGAAGCCGCATCGTTACCGTCCGGGAACCGTAGCCCTGCGTGAAATCCGTCGCTACCAGAAGTCGACCGAGCTGCTCATCCGCAAGCTGCCCTTCCAGCGTCTGGTTCGTGAAATTGCGCAAGACTTCAAGACCGACCTGCGTTTCCAGAGCTCGGCCGTGATGGCCCTGCAGGAAGCCAGCGAGGCGTACCTTGTCGGCCTGTTCGAGGACACCAACCTGTGCGCCATCCACGCGAAGCGCGTCACCATCATGCCGAAAGACATCCAGCTGGCCCGTCGCATCCGTGGAGAGCGTGCCTAAGTCGTCGCTGTCCCTCGAGCGGCAGTCTCGCCCCAAACAAAAACGGTCCTTCTCAGGACCACCAGAAATGTTGAGCAAAAGAGTAATGTTGAAATCATCCTCCTTCCAATCATGTCGATTCATTTTGTTGGTTAGAAAAATGTTGCATGGAGTACTCGATGCGCGCGTGTTGTTGGCATGGGAGCCTAGAGAATAGCTTTGCTTGGTTGAGTGGTACGCGACGCCACACCAACAAGGTACCCGTGTGAAGCGATCGCCATGGATATGAAATTCTATTTTCAGGTCAAGCCAGGAAGTCATGATTGCCATCAATGTTTACCACAATGCAGCAATTCTCCGATGTACGCTAATGTTTCAAAACTGATAGTTCATAATTGTTTGTACGAAAACGTTTTATCATAATTCTGCACTGCATTCATCACAAACATATATGCATGGAGTACATACAAACATGAATAATATTCATAAACACAAGTAATGTCTCAGGCAAGCAAAAGGATGAGTAAATGAACGATACAAAATGCTGCTCTCCGTTGGAGAAACCCAGGTTAGAAAATCATCATCCTTTCTCGCTTTGGTAGGTTTACTTTTTGCTTAGATAGAGCGAGATAGACGATTTTGTTACCTGGGAACGCTAGGAAATGCCCCGTAAGTGGCTGTCTACCGCGATTCTATTGTGCAACTTGAATATTGTGCGACTGGAATTAGTTGGTTACATTTGATGATGGAGAGTTGGGTTGGGACAAATTCTTTTCGACAGATGCGTATTGTGGTCCTGAAAAGGACCGGTTGGTTGGATGGATAGATGGATGAGCTTCCCCCGTCCGTCGAGAATTACTTCGAGCTGGTGTACTTGGTGACTGCCTTGGTTCCTTCGGAGACGGCGTGCTTGGCCAGCTCACCGGGCAGCAGCAGGCGGACGGCGGTTTGGATTTCGCGGGACGTGATCGTCGAGCGCTTGTTGTAGTGCGCCAGGCGGGACGCTTCGGCAGCGATGCGCTCGAAGATGTCGTTCACGAAACTGTTCATGATGCTCATCGCCTTCGAGGAAATACCGGTGTCCGGGTGGACCTGCTTCAACACCTTGTAGATGTAGATAGCGTAGCTCTCCTTGCGGGTCTTCCTTTTCTTCTTCTTGTCCGACTTGGAGATGTTTTTCTGGGCCTTGCCAGACTTCTTCGCAGCCTTTCCACTGGTTTTCGGTGCCATTTCGCTAGCTTACGACGGGTACGATGCCAACTGTCGGAGAGTAGAAACGCGTTTGATACCGATCCAATCGCTTCATTCGGCTTTTATTTGGAACTGAGGTGACAGGCGCGCAACCAGAGAGGAGATTGCCGACGTTTTCTCTCCCGGTATATAAACGAAAAACGGGCGCGTTTTCTGGCACAAGCGAACAAGCTACGAAGCATCGCACATCGCCGCGTCGCGCTCTCAACGAACTCAACTGAAACCCAAGCCTTCATCATGTCTGGCCGTGGAAAGGGAGGAAAAGTGAAGGGAAAGGCAAAGTCCCGCTCGAACCGTGCTGGTCTGCAGTTCCCAGTTGGCCGTATCCATCGTCTGCTGCGCAAAGGCAACTATGCCGAGCGTGTCGGTGCCGGCGCACCAGTGTATCTGGCTGCCGTGATGGAGTACCTGGCCGCTGAAGTGTTGGAATTGGCAGGAAACGCTGCACGAGACAACAAGAAGACGCGCATCATCCCGCGTCATCTGCAGCTGGCCATCCGCAACGACGAGGAATTGAACAAGCTGCTGTCCGGTGTGACCATCGCCCAGGGTGGTGTGCTGCCCAACATTCAGGCCGTGCTGTTGCCGAAGAAGACCGAAAAGAAGGCCTAAGCTCACTAGCCAGCCACCAGCTGCTCCACCAAAAACCGTCCTTTTCAGGGCGACAAATCGTATTGCTAAAGAATATGTTGAACCATTCCTGTTCCCTCCCTAACCGTACCTTCGAAAATCTGCATGGAGAACGCTCAAGTATCCCACCCAGCCTGCCAGCCTGTCTCAGGTAACGCATGCGCGATGAAGTAGAAGCTGACACACAGCCTCATTAACCTGATCCGCATCCGCCTGACCTTCAGTGCAGGGTAGCCAAAACATCCCATAAAAATTAAAATAGCAAACCTTGTACAGGTAGGAATTAACCCTCCCACACGGACAGGACTGAGGATATGAGGCTTTCTTAATTAAACAAATTCTACGCTGTTTCTCGACCCGACCGACTGCACATGTATTTCCATTCCATGTAATCTTTTTGATAAAAGACTCGGCGAATAGGCGCCAAAACGGGTTCGGCAATCCTCTACACGTCAAGCAGCGGCCTGGTTGGGACATACAAGTTTAGTTCGGTAGTCCCGCAACAAATAATTTCTTCTTCTTCCCAGGCATTACAAGCTCGAGCGGTCTTGGCTTGCCATTTCTGGCTTTCTGTGACTTGATTGTACCCGTAGCAAAGTAGTCAGAACGTTGTACGCCCCTAGGCGGTCTGGATGGGATCTAAACCCCGGTCCTATTGTGTGTACCCGGAGCCAATTTCGCTGGTTCAGCGACTCGATGCCCAAATCGTATCTTGAAATGTTTCAAATTTGCCCCAGTAGAAATGTAGTTTTATTTTTATCTTATGCTAGTTTTGTTTTCGTTCCATTCGCATTCCCATTCCATATTCCAGGGACCAGCCTTGCCCGTGAACAACACAACACACAGGGTTTGGTCTGATAATAGTACACAGTTTTGAGATTGTATCGAAGGATCGAATAAAATTGCTTCACAAACTTCACCAACCACCACCCAGAAGAGTTGTGATTTTTTCACAACTACCCCCACGGGGGACTAAAAACGACGGCGGCGGTGGCAAAAGGAGTGGCAATGGGAGTGATCTGGTTGTTTGTACAACGCGTACGTCGGTGCCATCACTGGTGCCGGTACAATAATATTAAATGTGCATGTTCATAGGCGACGACATAGTTTAAAAAAAAAACGATGACACTTATCGTCTGAAACCGTCGTCGTTGGTCTAAATAAACGCGTCCTCGAGGCGAAAAGGCGCGCACGCATTAAACGTCGGGTAAAAGGTCGGGCGCGTCATTTTGTTTTTAAGTGGAGTTTCTGTTTTCCAGTCGTTTAAGCAATGTGTGGCGCTTGGGCAGCACCGATCGAACTAAGGAGCAGTAGAGCATCCTGATGGAGATTGCATACGCGATGGGCGCAAACACTTATACTGAAATGATTCTATCCTGTTAATAATATGTTGTTGTGAACGAGTCCACATGAGGCTTTCGAATTCTAGGATCGGCCGGACAATTGTACAGTACTGAGATTTCGCACTTAATCTGTGCGAAGCAGGCCTTGGTCACGAACTGCATTTGTGCGGGCAACAGAGGAATCAGCTATTTTATAAGATAGCATATCGCGAGACGCATGAGCGTAGCGAAAGCTTCGCCAGAGAAATCACACAAAAAGAGAGCGTTTCTACCAACACTTCGTAACGTTTCTCTCGATCCTTGCGTGTGCGACGGCAGGCTTTTCAATGCTGCTTTTTTGTGACACTATACATATGTTTGATTTTCACTGATCACAATCGGGAAGGGACCTGCGCGTGTTGCTCGTCTCACTTCATGGACAGTTCCGTACGTTGCTACGAAATTAAAAAAAAAAACCCTGTGGTACCGTGTCTCAGCGTCTGCACTAGATGGCGTCTCTCTTTGAGCATGCCTGAACACTGGTTCTGTTCGATATTCGAATCACCGCAAACGAACACCAATGATCACTTAAAATAATTCTCAATATTTTCAAACCAACCATCGATCAAAGTTGTAAAATGTAGGCATTTTAGGCAACGCTAACGGATTGTGGTCCTGAAAAGGACCGTTGAGATGAGCTGGCAACAGCTGTGTTCGCTGGCTGGCGGGGTCGTCGGGCTTAACCTCCGAAACCGTACAGAGTGCGACCTTGACGCTTCAGCGCGTACACGACGTCCATCGCTGTGACGGTCTTGCGCTTGGCGTGTTCGGTGTAGGTGACCGCATCACGGATCACGTTCTCCAGGAATACCTTCAGCACGCCACGAGTTTCCTCGTAAATCAGGCCAGAGATACGCTTCACTCCTCCACGGCGGGCCAGACGACGGATAGCTGGCTTGGTGATTCCCTGGATGTTATCGCGCAGCACTTTGCGATGACGCTTGGCTCCTCCTTTGCCCAGACCTTTGCCTCCCTTTCCGCGTCCAGTCATTTTGATCCGTAAGGTTCAGGTTCACAATGCACAATAAATGCTCTCGGCGCGAGACCGCGCCATTATATACACTTTAGGCCACACCAACACATGCGTACCCTCTGTCGTACGCTCGCTGCGAGGAAGTGTGCATGTGTGCAGGCCGAGCGATCTTATAAAAGGGGCGTCGGAAGTCGTGAAACTCTATTTCAGAAGCCACTTCGCATCGAGAAAGACACGCTCACGTCCCGCTACCCTCAGCCAACAGTGTACAATGGCCCGTACGAAGCAAACTGCCCGTAAATCGACCGGAGGCAAGGCCCCGCGCAAGCAGCTGGCCACCAAGGCCGCTCGCAAGAGTGCTCCGGCCACCGGAGGAGTGAAGAAGCCGCATCGTTACCGTCCGGGAACCGTAGCCCTGCGTGAAATCCGTCGCTACCAGAAGTCGACCGAGCTGCTCATCCGCAAGCTGCCCTTCCAGCGTCTGGTTCGTGAAATTGCGCAAGACTTCAAGACCGACCTGCGTTTCCAGAGCTCGGCCGTGATGGCCCTGCAGGAAGCCAGCGAGGCGTACCTTGTCGGCCTGTTCGAGGACACCAACCTGTGCGCCATCCACGCGAAGCGCGTCACCATCATGCCGAAAGACATCCAGCTGGCCCGTCGCATCCGTGGAGAGCGTGCCTAAGTCGTCGCTGTCCCTCGAGCGGCAGTCTCGCCCCAAACAAAAACGGTCCTTCTCAGGACCACCAGAAATGTTGAGCAAAAGAGTAATGTTGAAATCATCCTCCTTCCAATCATGTCGATTCATTTTGTTGGTTAGAAAAATGTTGCATGGAGTACTCGATGCGCGCGTGTTGTTGGCATGGGAGCCTAGAGAATAGCTTTGCTTGGTTGAGTGGTACGCGACGCCACACCAACAAGGTACCCGTGTGAAGCGATCGCCATGGATATGAAATTCTATTTTCAGGTCAAGCCAGGAAGTCATGATTGCCATCAATGTTTACCACAATGCAGCAATTCTCCGATGTACGCTAATGTTTCAAAACTGATAGTTCATAATTGTTTGTACGAAAACGTTTGATCATAATTCTGCACTGCATTCATCACAAACATATATGCATTAAGTACATACAAACATGAATAATATTCATAAACACAAGTAATGTCTCAGGCAAGCAAAAGGATGAGTAAATGAACGATACAAAATGCTGCTCTCCGTTGGAGAAACCCAGGTTAGAAAATCATCATCCTTTCTCGCTTTGGTAGGTTTACTTTTTGCTTAGATAGAGCGAGATAGACGATTTTGTTACCTGGGAACGCTAGGAAATGCCCCGTAAGTGGCTGTCTACCGCGATTCTATTGCGCAACTTGAATATTGTGCGACTGGAATTAGTTGGTTACATTTGATGATGGAGAGTTGGGTTGGGACAAATTCTTTTCGACAGATGCGTATTGTGGTCCTGAAAAGGACCGGTTGGTTGGATGGATAGATGGATGAGCTTCCCCCGTCCGTCGAGAATTACTTCGAGCTGGTGTACTTGGTGACTGCCTTGGTTCCTTCGGAGACGGCGTGCTTGGCCAGCTCACCGGGCAGCAGCAGGCGGACGGCGGTTTGGATTTCGCGGGACGTGATCGTCGAGCGCTTGTTGTAGTGCGCCAGGCGGGACGCTTCGGCAGCGATGCGCTCGAAGATGTCGTTCACGAAACTGTTCATGATGCTCATCGCCTTCGAGGAAATACCGGTGTCCGGGTGGACCTGCTTCAACACCTTGTAGATGTAGATAGCGTAGCTCTCCTTGCGGGTCTTCCTTTTCTTCTTCTTGTCCGACTTGGAGATGTTTTTCTGGGCCTTGCCAGACTTCTTCGCAGCCTTTCCACTGGTTTTCGGTGCCATTTCGCTAGCTTACGACGGGTACGATGCCAACTGTCGGAGAGTAGAAACGCGTTTGATACCGATCCAATCGCTTCATTCGGCTTTTATTTGGAACTGAGGTGACAGGCGCGCAACCAGAGAGGAGATTGCCGACGTTTTCTCTCCCGGTATATAAACGAGAAAAGGGCGCGTTTTCTGGCACAAGCGAACAAGCTACGAAGCATCGCACATCGCCGCGTCGCGCTCTCAACGAACTCAACTGAAACCCAAGCCTTCATCATGTCTGGCCGTGGAAAGGGAGGAAAAGTGAAGGGAAAGGCAAAGTCCCGCTCGAACCGTGCTGGTCTGCAGTTCCCAGTTGGCCGTATCCATCGTCTGCTGCGCAAAGGCAACTATGCCGAGCGTGTCGGTGCCGGCGCACCAGTGTATCTGGCTGCCGTGATGGAGTACCTGGCCGCTGAAGTGTTGGAATTGGCAGGAAACGCTGCACGAGACAACAAGAAGACGCGCATCATCCCGCGTCATCTGCAGCTGGCCATCCGCAACGACGAGGAATTGAACAAGCTGCTGTCCGGTGTGACCATCGCCCAGGGTGGTGTGCTGCCCAACATTCAGGCCGTGCTGTTGCCGAAGAAGACCGAAAAGAAGGCCTAAGCTCACTAGCCAGCCACCAGCTGCTCCACCAAAAACCGTCCTTTTCAGGGCGACAAATCGTATTGCTAAAGAATATGTTGAACCATTCCTGTTCCCTCCCTAACCGTACCTTCGAAAATCCGCATGGAGAACGCTCAAGTATCCCACCCAGCCTGCCAGCCTGTCTCAGGTAACGCATGCGCGATGAAGTAGAAGCTGACACACAGCCTCATTAACCTGATCCGCATCCGCCTGACCTTCAGTGCAGGGTAGCCAAAACATCCCATAAAAATTAAAATAGCAAACCTTGTACAGGTAGGAATTAACCCTCCCACACGGACAGGACTGAGGATATGAGGCTTTCTTAATTAAACAAATTCTACGCTGTTTCTCGACCCGACCGACTGCACATGTATTTCCATTCCATGTAATCTATTTGATAAAAGACTCGGCGAATAGGCGCCAAAACGGGTTCGGCAATCCTCTACACGTCAAGCAGCGGCCTGGTTGGGACATACAAGTTTAGTTCGGTAGTCCCGCAACAAATAATTTCTTCTTCTTCCCAGGCATTACAAGCTCGAGCGGTCTTGGCTTGCCATTTCTGGCTTTCTGTGACTTGATTGTACCCGTAGCAAAGTAGTCAGAACGTTGTACGCCCCTAGGCGGTCTGGATGGGATCTAAACCCCGGTCCTATTGTGTGTACCCGGAGCCAATTTCGCTGGTTCAGCGACTCGATGCCCAAATCGTATCTTGAAATGTTTCAAATTTGCCCCAGTAGAAATGTAGTTTTATTTTTATCTTATGCTAGTTTTGTTTTCGTTCCATTCGCATTCCCATTCCATATTCCAGGGACCAGCCTTGCCCGTGAACAACACAACACACAGGGTTTGGTCTGATAATAGTACACAGTTTTGAGATTGTATCGAAGGATCGAATAAAATTGCTTCACAAACTTCACCAACCACCACCCAGAAGAGTTGTGATTTTTTCACAACTACCCCCACGGGGGACTAAAAACGACGGCGGCGGTGGCAAAAGGAGTGCCAATGGGAGTGATCTGGTTGTTTGTACAACGCGTACGTCGGTGCCATCACTGGTGCCGGTACAATAATATTACAATGTGCATGTTCATAGGCGACGACATAGTTTAAAAAACGATGACACTTATCGTCTGAAACCGTCGTCGTTGGTCTAAATAAACGCGTCCTCGAGGCGAAAAGGCGCGCACGCATTAAACGTCGGGTAAAAGGTCGGGCGCGTCATTTTGTTTTTAAGTGGAGTTTCTGTTTTCCAGTCGTTTAAGCAATGTGTGGCGCTTGGGCAGCACCGATCGAACTAAGGAGCAGTAGAGCATCCTGATGGAGATTGCATACGCGATGGGCGCAAACACTTATACTGAAATGATTCTATCCTGTTAATAATATGTTGTTGTGAACGAGTCCACATGAGGCTTTCGAATTCTAGGATCGGCCGGACAATTGTACAGTACTGAGATTTCGCACTTAATCTGTGCGAAGCAGGCCTTGGTCACGAACTGCATTTGTGCGGGCAACAGAGGAATCAGCTATTTTACAAGATAGCATATCTCGAGACGCATGAGCGTAGCGAAAGCTTCGCCAGAGAAATCACACAAAAAGAGAGCGTTTCTATCAACAGTTCGTAACGTTTCTCTCGATCCTTGCGTGTGCGACGGCAGGCTTTTCAATGCTGCTTTTTTATGACACTATGACATACATATGTTTGATTTTCACTGATCACAATCGGGAAGGGAACTGCGCGTGTTGCTCGTCTCACTTCATGGACAGTTCCGTACGTTGCTACGAAATTAAAAACAAACCCCTGTGGTACCGTGTCTCAGCGTCTGCACTAGATGGCGTCTCTCTTTGAGCATGCCTGAACACTGGTTCTGTTCGATATTCGAATCACCGCAAACGAACACCAATGATCACTTAAAATAATTCTCAATATTTTCAAACCAACCATCGATCAAAGTTGTAAAATGTAGGCATTTTAGGCAACGCTAACGGATTGTGGTCCTGAAAAGGACCGTTGAGATGAGCTGGCAACAGCTGTGTTCGCTGGCTGGCGGGGTCGTCGGGCTTAACCTCCGAAACCGTACAGAGTGCGACCTTGACGCTTCAGCGCGTACACGACGTCCATCGCTGTGACGGTCTTGCGCTTGGCGTGTTCGGTGTAGGTGACCGCATCACGGATCACGTTCTCCAGGAATACCTTCAGCACGCCACGAGTTTCCTCGTAAATCAGGCCAGAGATACGCTTCACTCCTCCACGGCGGGCCAGACGACGGATAGCTGGCTTGGTGATTCCCTGGATGTTATCGCGCAGCACTTTGCGATGACGCTTGGCTCCTCCTTTGCCCAGACCTTTGCCTCCCTTTCCGCGTCCAGTCATTTTGATCCGTAAGGTTCAGGTTCACAATGCACAATAAATGCTCTCGGCGCGAGACCGCGCCATTATATACACTTTAGGCCACACCAACACATGCGTACCCTCTGTCGTACGCTCGCTGCGAGGAAGTGTGCATGTGTGCAGGCCGAGCGATCTTATAAAAGGGGCGTCGGAAGTCGTGAAACTCTATTTCAGAAGCCACTTCGCATCGAGAAAGACACGCTCACGTCCCGCTACCCTCAGCCAACAGTGTACAATGGCCCGTACGAAGCAAACTGCCCGTAAATCGACCGGAGGCAAGGCCCCGCGCAAGCAGCTGGCCACCAAGGCCGCTCGCAAGAGTGCTCCGGCCACCGGAGGAGTGAAGAAGCCGCATCGTTACCGTCCGGGAACCGTAGCCCTGCGTGAAATCCGTCGCTACCAGAAGTCGACCGAGCTGCTCATCCGCAAGCTGCCCTTCCAGCGTCTGGTTCGTGAAATTGCGCAAGACTTCAAGACCGACCTGCGTTTCCAGAGCTCGGCCGTGATGGCCCTGCAGGAAGCCAGCGAGGCGTACCTTGTCGGCCTGTTCGAGGACACCAACCTGTGCGCCATCCACGCGAAGCGCGTCACCATCATGCCGAAAGACATCCAGCTGGCCCGTCGCATCCGTGGAGAGCGTGCCTAAGTCGTCGCTGTCCCTCGAGCGGCAGTCTCGCCCCAAACAAAAACGGTCCTTCTCAGGACCACCAGAAATGTTGAGCAAAAGAGTAATGTTGAAATCATCCTCCTTCCAATCATGTCGATTCATTTTGTTGGTTAGAAAAATGTTGCATGGAGTACTCGATGCGCGCGTGTTGTTGGCATGGGAGCCTAGAGAATAGCTTTGCTTGGTTGAGTGGTACGCGACGCCACACCAACAAGGTACCCGTGTGAAGCGATCGCCATGGATATGAAATTCTATTTTCAGGTCAAGCCAGGAAGTCATGATTGCCATCAATGTTTACCACAATGCAGCAATTCTCCGATGTACGCTAATGTTTCAAAACTGATAGTTCATAATTGTTTGTACGAAAACGTTTTATCATAATTCTGCACTGCATTCATCACAAACATATATGCATGGAGTACATACAAACATGAATAATATTCATAAACACAAGTAATGTCTCAGGCAAGCAAAAGGATGAGTAAATGAACGATACAAAATGCTGCTCTCCGTTGGAGAAACCCAGGTTAGAAAATCATCATCCTTTCTCGCTTTGGTAGGTTTACTTTTTGCTTAGATAGAGCGAGATAGACGATTTTGTTACCTGGGAACGCTAGGAAATGCCCCGTAAGTGGCTGTCTACCGCGATTCTATTGCGCAACTTGAATATTGTGCGACTGGAATTAGTTGGTTACATTTGATGATGGAGAGTTGGGTTGGGACAAATTCTTTTCGACAGATGCGTATTGTGGTCCTGAAAAGGACCGGTTGGTTGGATGGATAGATGGATGAGCTTCCCCCGTCCGTCGAGAATTACTTCGAGCTGGTGTACTTGGTGACTGCCTTGGTTCCTTCGGAGACGGCGTGCTTGGCCAGCTCACCGGGCAGCAGCAGGCGGACGGCGGTTTGGATTTCGCGGGACGTGATCGTCGAGCGCTTGTTGTAGTGCGCCAGGCGGGACGCTTCGGCAGCGATGCGCTCGAAGATGTCGTTCACGAAACTGTTCATGATGCTCATCGCCTTCGAGGAAATACCGGTGTCCGGGTGGACCTGCTTCAACACCTTGTAGATGTAGATAGCGTAGCTCTCCTTGCGGGTCTTCCTTTTCTTCTTCTTGTCCGACTTGGAGATGTTTTTCTGGGCCTTGCCAGACTTCTTCGCAGCCTTTCCACTGGTTTTCGGTGCCATTTCGCTAGCTTACGACGGGTACGATGCCAACTGTCGGAGAGTAGAAACGCGTTTGATACCGATCCAATCGCTTCATTCGGCTTTTATTTGGAACTGAGGTGACAGGCGCGCAACCAGAGAGGAGATTGCCGACGTTTTCTCTCCCGGTATATAAACGAGAAAAGGGCGCGTTTTCTGGCACAAGCGAACAAGCTACGAAGCATCGCACATCGCCGCGTCGCGCTCTCAACGAACTCAACTGAAACCCAAGCCTTCATCATGTCTGGCCGTGGAAAGGGAGGAAAAGTGAAGGGAAAGGCAAAGTCCCGCTCGAACCGTGCTGGTCTGCAGTTCCCAGTTGGCCGTATCCATCGTCTGCTGCGCAAAGGCAACTATGCCGAGCGTGTCGGTGCCGGCGCACCAGTGTATCTGGCTGCCGTGATGGAGTACCTGGCCGCTGAAGTGTTGGAATTGGCAGGAAACGCTGCACGAGACAACAAGAAGACGCGCATCATCCCGCGTCATCTGCAGCTGGCCATCCGCAACGACGAGGAATTGAACAAGCTGCTGTCCGGTGTGACCATCGCCCAGGGTGGTGTGCTGCCCAACATTCAGGCCGTGCTGTTGCCGAAGAAGACCGAAAAGAAGGCCTAAGCTCACTAGCCAGCCACCAGCTGCTCCACCAAAAACCGTCCTTTTCAGGGCGACAAATCGTATTGCTAAAGAATATGTTGAACCATTCCTGTTCCCTCCCTAACCGTACCTTCGAAAATCTGCATGGAGAACGCTCAAGTATCCCACCCAGCCTGCCAGCCTGTCTGAGGTAACGCATGCGCGATGAAGTAGAAGCTGGCACACAGCCTCATTAACCTGATCCGCATCCGCCTGACCTTCAGTGCAGGGTAGCCAAAACATCCCATAAAAATTAAAATAACAAACCTTGTACAGGTAGGAATTAACACTCCCACACGGACAGGACTGAGGATATGAGGCTTTCTTAATTAAACAAATTCTACGCTGTTTCTCGACCCGACCGACTGCACATGTATTTCCATTCCATGTAATCTATTTGATAAAAGACTCGGCGAATAGGCGCCAAAACGGGTTCGGCAATCCTCTACACGTCAAGCAGCGGCCTGGTTGGGACATACAAGTTTAGTTCGGTAGTCCCGCAACAAATAATTTCTTCTTCTTCCCAGGCATTACAAGCTCGAGCGGTCTTGGCCTGCCATTTCTGGCTTTCTGTGACTTGATTGTACCCGTAGCAAAGTAGTCAGAACGTTGTACGCCCCTAGGCGGTCTGGATGGGATCTAAACCCCGGTCCTATTGTGTGTACCCGGAGCCAATTTCGCTGGTTCAGCGACTCGATGCCCAAATCGTATCTTGAAATGTTTCAAATTTGCCCCAATAGAAATGTAGTTTTATTTTATCTTATGCTAGTTTTGTTTTCGTTCCCATTCGCATTCCCATCCCATATTCCAGGGACCAGCCTTGCCCGTGAACAACACAACACACAGGGTTTGGTCTGATAATAGTACACAGTTTTGAGATTGTATCGAAGGATCGAATAAAATTGCTTCACAAACTTCACCAACCACCACCCAGAAGAGTTGTGATTTTTTCACAACTACCCCCACGGGGGACTAAAAACGACGGCGGCGGTGGCAAAAGGAGTGGCAATGGGAGTGATCTGGTTGTTTGTACAACGCGTACGTCGGTGCCATCACTGGTGCGGGTACAATAATATTAAATGTGCATGTTCATAGGCGTCGACATAGTTTAAAAAAAACGATGACACTTATCGTCTGAAACCGTCGTCGTTGGTCTAAATAAACGCGTCCTCGAGGCGAAAAGGCGCGCACGCATTAAACGTCGGGTAAAAGGTCGGGCGCGTCATTTTGTTTTTATGTGGAGTTTCTGTTTTCCAGTCGTTTAAGCAATGTGTGGCGCTTGGGCAGCACCGATCGAACTAAGGAGCAGTAGAGCATCCTGATGGAGATTGCATACGCGATGGGCGCAAACACTTATACTGAAATGATTCTATCCTGTTAATAATATGTTGTTGTGAACGAGTCCACATGAGGCTTTCGAATTCTAGGATCGGCCGGACAATTGTACAGTACTGAGATTTCGCACTTAATCTGTGCGAAGCAGGCCTTGGTCACGAACTGCATTTGTGCGGGCAACAGAGGAATCAGCTATTTTATAAGATAGCATATCTCGAGACGCATGAGCGTAGCGAAAGCTTCGCCAGAGAAATCACACAAAAAGAGAGCGTTTCTACCAACACTTCGTAACGTTTCTCTCGATCCTTGCGTGTGCGACGGCAGGCTTTTCAATGCTGCTTTTTTGTGACACTATACATATGTTTGATTTTCACTGATCACAATCGGGAAGGGACCTGCGCGTGTTGCTCGTCTCACTTCATGGACAGTTCCGTACGTTGCTACGAAATTAAAAAACAAACCCCTGTGGTACCGTGTCTCAGCGTCTGCACTAGATGGCGTCTCTCTTTGAGCATGCCTGAACACTGGTTCTGTTCGATATTCGAATCACCGCAAACGAACACCAATGATCACTTAGAATAATTCTCAATATTTTCAAACCAACCATCAATCAAAGTTGTAAAATGTAGGCATTTTAGGCAACGCTAACGGATTGTGGTCCTGAAAAGGACCGTTGAGATGAGCTGGCAACAGCTGTGTTCGCTGGCTGGCGGGGTCGTCGGGCTTAACCTCCGAAACCGTACAGAGTGCGACCTTGACGCTTCAGCGCGTACACGACGTCCATCGCTGTGACGGTCTTGCGCTTGGCGTGTTCGGTGTAGGTGACCGCATCACGGATCACGTTCTCCAGGAATACCTTCAGCACGCCACGAGTTTCCTCGTAAATCAGGCCAGAGATACGCTTCACTCCTCCACGGCGGGCCAGACGACGGATAGCTGGCTTGGTGATTCCCTGGATGTTATCGCGCAGCACTTTGCGATGACGCTTGGCTCCTCCTTTGCCCAGACCTTTGCCTCCCTTTCCGCGTCCAGTCATTTTGATCCGTAAGGTTCAGGTTCACAATGCACAATAAATGCTCTCGGCGCGAGACCGCGCCATTATATACACTTTAGGCCACACCAACACATGCGTACCCTCTGTCGTACGCTCGCTGCGAGGAAGTGTGCATGTGTGCAGGCCGAGCGATCTTATAAAAGGGGCGTCGGAAGTCGTGAAACTCTATTTCAGAAGCCACTTCGCATCGAGAAAGACACGCTCACGTCCCGCTACCCTCAGCCAACAGTGTACAATGGCCCGTACGAAGCAAACTGCCCGTAATCGACCGGAGGCAAGGCCCCGCGCAAGCAGCTGGCCACCAAGGCCGCTCGCAAGAGTGCTCCGGCCACCGGAGGAGTGAAGAAGCCGCATCGTACCGTCCGGGAACCGTAGCCCTGCGTGAAATCCGTCGCTACCAGAAGTCGACCGAGCTGCTCATCCGCAAGCTGCCCTTCCAGCGTCTGGTTCGTGAAATTGCGCAAGACTTCAAGACCGACCTGCGTTTCCAGAGCTCGGCCGTGATGGCCCTGCAGGAAGCCAGCGAGGCGTACCTTGTCGGCCTGTTCGAGGACACCAACCTGTGCGCCATCCACGCGAAGCGCGTCACCATCATGCCGAAAGACATCCAGCTGGCCCGTCGCATCCGTGGAGAGCGTGCCTAAGTCGTCGCTGTCCCTCGAGCGGCAGTCTCGCCCCAAACAAAACGGTCCTTCTCAGGACCACCAGAAATGTTGAGCAAAAGAGTAATGTTGAAATCATCCTCCTTCCAATCATGTCGATTCATTTTGTTGGTTAGAAAAATGTTGCATGGAGTACTCGATGCGCGCGTGTTGTTGGTATGGGAGCCTAGAGAATAGCTTTGCTTGGTTGAGTGGTGCGCGACGCCACACCAACAAGGTACCCGTGTGAAGCGATCGCCATGGATATGAAATTCTATTTTCAGGTCAAGCCAGGAAGTCATGATTGCCATCAATGTTTACACAATGCAGCAATTCTTCGATGTACGCTAATGTTTCAAAACTGATAGTTCATAATTGTTTGTACGAAAACGTTTGATCGTAATTCTGCCTGCATTCCTCACAAACATATATGCATTAAGTACATACAAACATGAATAATATCATAAACACAAGTAATGTCTCAGGCAAGCAAAAGGATGAGTAAATGAAACGATACAAAATGGCGGCTCTCCGTGGGAGAAACCCAGTTAGAAAATCATCATCCTGTCTCGCTTTGGTAGTTTACTTTTGCTTAGATTAGAGCAGATAGAGAGCGATTGTGGTTACCTGGGAACGCTAGGAAATGCCCCGTAAGTGGCTGTCTAACCGCGAGTCTATTGGCGCAACTTGAAGAGTGTGCGACTGGAATAGTTGGTAGACATTTGATGATAGGGGAGGGTTGGGTGGGACAAATTCTTTGCGACAAGTGCGGTATTGGTGGTACTGAAAAGGACCGGTTGGTTGGATGATAGATGGTGAGCTTCCCCCGTCCGTCGAGAATTACTTCGAGCTGGTGTACTTGGTAACTCTGCCTTAGTTCCTTCGGAGAACGGGCGTGCTGTGGCCAGCTCACCGGGCAGCAGCAGGCGGTACGGCGGGTTTGGATTCGCGGGACGTGATCGTCGAGCGCTTGGTGTAGTCGCCAGGCGGGACGCTTCGGCAGCGATGCGCTCGAAGATGGCGTCACGAAACTGTTCAGGATGCTCAGCGCCTGCGATAAGAAAAAATACCGGTGTCCTGGTGGACCTGCTTCAACACCTTGTAGTATGTAGATAGCGTAGCTCTCCTTGCGGGTCTTCCTTTCGGCTTCTTGGTCCGACTTGGAAGATGTTTTCTGGGCCTTGCCAGACTTCTTCGCAGCCTTTCCACTGGTTTCGGGTGCCATTTCGCTAGCTTACTACCGTTTACGATGCCAACTGTCGGAGAGTAAAAACGCGTGTGATACCGATCCAATCGCTTCATTCGGCTTGTAATTTGGAACTGAGGTGACAGGCTCGCAACCAGAGAGGAGATTGCCGACCGTTTCTCTCCAGTATATAAACGAGAAAAGGGCGCGTTTTCTGGCACAAGCGGTAACAGAGCTACGAAGCATCGCACATCGCCGCGGCGCGCTCATCAACGAACTCAACTGAAACCCCAAGCCTTCATCATGTCATGGCCGTGGAAGGGAGGAAAAGTGGAAGGGAAAGGCAAAGTCCCGCTCCGAAACCGTGCTGGGCTGGCAGTTCCAGGTTGGCCGTATCCATCGTCCTGCTGCGCCAAGGCAACTAATGCCGAGCGTGTCGGTGCCGGCGGCACCAGTGTATCTGGTGCCGTGATGGAGTAACTGGCCGCTGAAAGTGTTGGAATTGGCAGGAAACGCTGCACGAGACAACAAGAAGACGCGCATCATCCCGCGTCATCTGCAGCTGGCCATCCGCAACGACGAGGAATTGAACAAGCTGCTGTCCGGTGTGACCATCGCCCAGGGTGGTGTGCTGCCCAACATTCAGGCCGTGCTGTTGCCGAAGAAGACCGAAAAGAAGGCCTAAGCTCACTAGCCAGCCACCAGCTGCTCCACCAAAAACCGTCCTTTTCAGGGCGACAAATCGTATTGCTAAAGAAATATGTTGAATCATTCCTGTTCCCTCCCTAACCGTACCTTCGAAAATCTGCATGGAGAACGCTCAAGTTATCCCAACCCAGCCTGCCAGCCTGTCTCAGGTAACGCATGCGCGATGAAGTAGAAGCTGACACACAGCCTCATTAACCTGATCCGCATCCGCCTGACCTTCAAGTGCAGGGTAGCCAAAACATCCCATAAAAATTAAAATAACAAACCTTGTACAGGTAGGAATTAACCCCCCACACGGAACAGGACTGAGGATATGAGGCTTTCTTAATTAACAAAGTCTACGCTGTTTCTCGACCCGACCGATCTGCACATGTATTCCATTCCATGTAATCTATTGAATAAAGACTCGGCGAATAGGCTCCAAAACGGTTCGGCAATCCTCTACACGTCAGCAGCGGCATGGTTGGGACAATCAATTTAGTCTGTAGTCCCGCAACAAATAATTTCTTCTTTCCCAGGCATTACAAGCTCGAGCGGTCTTGGCCTGCAATTTCTGGCTTTCTGTGACTTGATTGTACCCGTAGCAAAGTAGTCAGAACTTGTACGCCCTAGGCGGTCTGGATGGGATCTAAACCCCGGTCCTATGTGTGTACCCGGAGCCAATTTCGCTGGTTCAGCGACTCGTGCCCAAATCGTATCTTGAAATGTTTCAAAATTGCCCCAAAGAAATGTAGTTTCATTTTATCTTATGCTAGTTTGTTTTTCGTTTCCTTCGCATTCCCATTCCACGCATTCCAGGGATCCAGCCTTGCCCGTGAACAAACAAACACACAGGGTTTGGTCTGATAATAGTACACAGTTTTGACGATTGTATCGAAGGATCGATAAAATTGCTTCACAAACTTCACCAACCACCACCCAGAAGAGTTGTGATTTTTTTCACAACTACCCCCACGGGGGACTAAAAACGACGGCGGCGGTGCGCAAAAGGAGTGGCAATGGGAGTGATCTGGTTGTTTGTACAACGCGTACGTCGGTGCCATCACTGGTGCCGGGTACAATAATATTACAATGTGCATGTTCATAGGCGACGACATAGTTAAAAAAAAACGATGACACTTATCGTCTGAAACCGTCGTCGTTGGTCTAAATAAACGCGTCCTCGAGGCGAAAAAGGCGCGCACGCATTAAACGTCGGGTAAAAGGTCGGGCGCGTCATTTGTGTTTTAAGTGGAGTTTCTGTTTTCCAGTCGTTTAGCAATGTGTGGCGCTTGGGCAGCACCGATCGACTAAGGAGCAGTAGAGCATCCTGATGGAGATGCATACGCGATGGGCGCAAACACTTATACGAAATGATTCATCCTGTTAATAATATTTGTTGTGAACGAGTCCCATGAGGCTTTCGAATTCTAGATCGGCCGGACAATTGTACAGTACTGAGATTTCGCACTTAATCTGTGCGAAGCAGGCCTTGGTCACGAACTGCATTTGTGCGGGCAACAGAGGAATTCAGCTATTTTATAAGATAGCATATCTCGAGACGCATGAGCGTAGCGAAAGCTTCGCCAGAGAAATCACACAAAAAGAGAGCGTTTTCTACCAACATTCGTAACGTTTCTCTCGATCCTTGCGTGTGCGAACGGCAGGCTTTTCAATGCTGCTTTTTTGTGACACTATACATATGTTTGATTTTCACTGATCACAATCGGGAAGGGACCTGCGCGTGTTGCTCGTCTCACTTCATGGACAGTTCCGTACGTTGCTACGAAATTTAAAAAAAAACCCCTGTGTACCGTGTCTCAGCGTCTGCACTAGATGGCGTCTCTCTTTGAGCATGCCTGAACACTGGTTCTGTTCGATATTCGAATCACCGCAAACGAACACCAATGATCACTTAAAATAATTCTCAATATTTTCAAACCAACCATCGATCAAAGTTGTAAAATGTAGGCATTTTAGGCAACGCTAACGGATTGTGGTCCTGAAAAGGACCGTTGAGATGAGCTGGCAACAGCTGTGTTCGCTGGCTGGCGGGGTCGTCGGGCTTAACCTCCGAAACCGTACAGAGTGCGACCTTGACGCTTCAGCGCGTACACGACGTCCATCGCTGTGACGGTCTTGCGCTTGGCGTGTTCGGTGTAGGTGACCGCATCACGGATCACGTTCTCCAGGAATACCTTCAGCACGCCACGAGTTTCCTCGTAAATCAGGCCAGAGATACGCTTCACTCCTCCACGGCGGGCCAGACGACGGATAGCTGGCTTGGTGATTCCCTGGATGTTATCGCGCAGCACTTTGCGATGACGCTTGGCTCCTCCTTTGCCCAGACCTTTGCCTCCCTTTCCGCGTCCAGTCATTTTGATCCGTAAGGTTCAGGTTCACAATGCACAATAAATGCTCTCGGCGCGAGACCGCGCCATTATATACACTTTAGGCCACACCAACACATGCGTACCCTCTGTCGTACGCTCGCTGCGAGGAAGTGTGCATGTGTGCAGGCCGAGCGATCTTATAAAAGGGGCGTCGGAAGTCGTGAAACTCTATTTCAGAAGCCACTTCGCATCGAGAAAGACACGCTCACGTCCCGCTACCCTCAGCCAACAGTGTACAATGGCCCGTACGAAGCAAACTGCCCGTAAATCGACCGGAGGCAAGGCCCCGCGCAAGCAGCTGGCCACCAAGGCCGCTCGCAAGAGTGCTCCGGCCACCGGAGGAGTGAAGAAGCCGCATCGTTACCGTCCGGGAACCGTAGCCCTGCGTGAAATCCGTCGCTACCAGAAGTCGACCGAGCTGCTCATCCGCAAGCTGCCCTTCCAGCGTCTGGTTCGTGAAATTGCGCAAGACTTCAAGACCGACCTGCGTTTCCAGAGCTCGGCCGTGATGGCCCTGCAGGAAGCCAGCGAGGCGTACCTTGTCGGCCTGTTCGAGGACACCAACCTGTGCGCCATCCACGCGAAGCGCGTCACCATCATGCCGAAAGACATCCAGCTGGCCCGTCGCATCCGTGGAGAGCGTGCCTAAGTCGTCGCTGTCCCTCGAGCGGCAGTCTCGCCCCAAACAAAAACGGTCCTTCTCAGGACCACCAGAAATGTTGAGCAAAAGAGTAATGTTGAAATCATCCTCCTTCCAATCATGTCGATTCATTTTGTTGGTTAGAAAATGTTGCATGGAGTACTCGATGCGCGCGTGTTGTTGGCATGGGAGCCTAGAGAATAGCTTTGCTTGGTTGGGTGGTACGCGACGCCACACCAACAAGGTACCCGTGTGAAGCGATCGCCATGGATATGAAATTCTATTTTCAGGTCAAGCCAGGAAGTCATGATTGCCATCAATGTTTACCACAATGCAGCAATTCTCCGATGTACGCTAATGTTTCAAAACTGATAGTTCATAATTGTTTGTACGAAAACGTTTTATCATAATTCTGCACTGCATTCATCACAAACATATATGCATGGAGTACATACAAACATGAATAATATTCATCAAACACAAGTAATGTCTCAGGCAAGCAAAAGGATGAGTAAATGAACGATACAAAATGCTGCTCTCCGTTGGAGAAACCCAGGTTAGAAAATCATCATCCTTTCTCGCTTTGGTAGGTTTACTTTTTGCTTAGATAGAGCGAGATAGACGATTTTGTTACCTGGGAACGCTAGGAAATGCCCCGTAAGTGGCTGTCTACCGCGATTCTATTGCGCAACTTGAATATTGTGCGACTGGAATTAGTTGGTAACATTTGATGATGGAGGGTTGGGTTGGGACAAATTCTTTTCGACAGATGCGTATTGTGGTCCTGAAAAGGACCGGTTGGTTGGATGGATAGATGGATGAGCTTCCCCCGTCCGTCGAGAATTACTTCGAGCTGGTGTACTTGGTGACTGCCTTGGTTCCTTCGGAGACGGCGTGCTTGGCCAGCTCACCGGGCAGCAGCAGGCGGACGGCGGTTTGGATTTCGCGGGACGTGATCGTCGAGCGCTTGTTGTAGTGCGCCAGGCGGGACGCTTCGGCAGCGATGCGCTCGAAGATGTCGTTCACGAAACTGTTCATGATGCTCATCGCCTTCGAGGAAATACCGGTGTCCGGGTGGACCTGCTTCAACACCTTGTAGATGTAGATAGCGTAGCTCTCCTTGCGGGTCTTCCTTTTCTTCTTCTTCTTGTCCGACTTGGAGATGTTTTTCTGGGCCTTGCCAGACTTCTTCGCAGCCTTTCCACTGGTTTCGGTGCCATTTCGCTAGCTTACGACGGGTACGATGCCAACTGTCGGAGAGTAGAAACGCGTTTGATACCGATCCAATCGCTTCATTCGGCTTTTATTTGGAACTGAGGTGACAGGCGCGCAACCAGAGAGGAGATTGCCGACGTTTTCTCTCCCGGTATATAAACGAAAACGGGCGCGTTTTCTGGCACAAGCGAACAAGCTACGAAGCATCGCACATCGCCGCGTCGCGCTCTCAACGAACTCAACTGAAACCCAAGCCTTCATCATGTCTGGCCGTGGAAAGGGAGGAAAAGTGAAGGGAAAGGCAAAGTCCCGCTCGAACCGTGCTGGTCTGCAGTTCCCAGTTGGCCGTATCCATCGTCTGCTGCGCAAAGGCAACTATGCCGAGCGTGTCGGTGCCGGCGCACCAGTGTATCTGGCTGCCGTGATGGAGTACCTGGCCGCTGAAGTGTTGGAATTGGCAGGAAACGCTGCACGAGACAACAAGAAGACGCGCATCATCCCGCGTCATCTGCAGCTGGCCATCCGCAACGACGAGGAATTGAACAAGCTGCTGTCCGGTGTGACCATCGCCCAGGGGTGTGCTGCCCAACATTCAGGCCGTGCTGTTGCCGAAGAAGACCGAAAAGAAGGCCTAAGCTCACTAGCCAGCCACCAGCTGCTCCACCAAAAACCGTCCTTTTCAGGGCGACAAATCGTATTGCTAAAGAATATGTTGAACCATTCCTGTTCCCTCCCTAACCGTACCTTCGAAAATCTGCATGGAGAACGCTCAAGTATCCCACCCAGCCTGCCAGCCTGTCTCAGGTAACGCATGCGCGATGAAGTAGAAGCTGACACACAGCCTCATTAACCTGATCCGCATCCGCCTGACCTTCAGTGCAGGGTAGCCAAACATCCCATAAAAATTAAAATAGCAAACCTTGTACAGGTAGGAATTAACCCTCCCACACGGACAGGACTGAGGATATGAGGCTTTCTTAATTAAACAAATTCTACGCTGTTTCTCGACCCGACCGACTGCACATGTATTTCCATTCCATACAATCTTTTGATAAAAGACTCGGCGAATAGGCGCCAAAACGGGTTCGGCAATCCTCTACACGTCAAGCAGCGGCCTGGTTGGGACATACAAGTTTAGTCCGGTAGTCCCGCAACAAATAATTTCTTCTTCTTCCCAGGCATTACAACCTCGAGCGGTCTTGGCTTGCCATTTCTGGCTTTCTGTGACTTGATTGTACCCGTAGCAAAGTAGTCAGAACGTTGTACGCCCCTAGGCGGTCTGGATGGGATTTAAACCCCGGTCCTATTGTGTGTACCCGGAGCCAATTTCGCTGGTTCAGCGACTCGATGCCCAAATCGTATCTTGAAATGTTTCAAAATTGCCCCAATAGAAATGTAGTTTTATTTTTATCTTATGCTAGTTTTGTTTTCGTTCCATTCGCATTCCCATTCCATATTCCAGGGACCAGCCTTGCCCGTGAACAACACACACAGGGTTTGGTCTGATAATAGTACACAGTTTTGAGATTGTATCGAAGGATCGAATAAAATTGCTTCACAAACTTCACCAACCACCACCCAGAAGAGTTGTGATTTTTTCACAACTACCCCCACGGGGACTAAAAACGACGGCGGCGGTGGCAAAAGGAGTGGCAATGGGAGTGATCTGGTTGTTTGTACAACGCGTACGTCGGTGCCATCACTGGTGCCGGTACAATAATATTACAATGTGCATGTTCATAGGCGACGACATAGTTTAAAAAAAAACGATGACACTTAACGTCTGAAACCGTCGTCGTTGGTCTAAATAAACGCGTCCTCGAGGCGAAAAGGCGCGCACGCATTAAACGTCGGGTAAAAGGTCGGGCGCGTCATTTTGTTTTTAAGTGGAGTTTCTGTTTTCCAGTCGTTTAAGCAATGTGTGGCGCTTGGGCAGCACCGATCGAACTAAGGAGCAGTAGAGCATCCTGATGGAGATTGCATACGCGATGGGCGCAAACACTTATACTGAAATGATTCTATCCTGTAAATAATATGTTGTTGTGAACGAGTCCACATGAGGCTTTCGAATTCTAGGATCGGCCGGACAATTGTACAGTACTGAGATTTCGCACTTAATCTGTGCGAAGCAGGCCTTGGTCACGAACTGCATTTGTGCGGGCAACAGAGAAATCAGCTATTTTATAAGATAGCATATCGCGAGACGCATGAGCGTAGCGAAGCTTCGCCAGAGAAATCACACAAAAAGAGAGCGTTTCTACCAACACTTCGTAACGTTTCTCTCGATCCTTGCGTGTGCGACGGCAGGCTTTTCAATGCTGCTTTTTTGTGACACTATACATATGTTTGATTTTCACTGATCACAATCGGGAAGGGACCTGCGCGTGTTGCTCGTCTCACTTCATGGACAGTTCCGTACGTTGCTACGAAATTAAAAACAAACCCCTGTGGTACCGTGTCTCAGCGTCTGCACTAGATGGCGTCTCTCTTTGAGCATGCCTGAACACTGGTTCTGTTCGATATTCGAATCACCGCAAACGAACACCAATGATCACTTAGAATAATTCTCAATATTTTCAAACCAACCATCGATCAAAGTTGTAAAATGTAGGCATTTTAGGCAACGCTAACGGATTGTGGTCCTGAAAAGGACCGTTGAGATGAGCTGGCAACAGCTGTGTTCGCTGGCTGGCGGGGTCGTCGGGCTTAACCTCCGAAACCGTACAGAGTGCGACCTTGACGCTTCAGCGCGTACACGACGTCCATCGCTGTGACGGTCTTGCGCTTGGCGTGTTCGGTGTAGGTGACCGCATCACGGATCACGTTCTCCAGGAATACCTTCAGCACGCCACGAGTTTCCTCGTAAATCAGGCCAGAGATACGCTTCACTCCTCCACGGCGGGCCAGACGACGGATAGCTGGCTTGGTGATTCCCTGGATGTTATCGCGCAGCACTTTGCGATGACGCTTGGCTCCTCCTTTGCCCAGACCTTTGCCTCCCTTTCCGCGTCCAGTCATTTTGATCCGTAAGGTTCAGGTTCACAATGCACAATAAATGCTCTCGGCGCGAGACCGCGCCATTATATACACTTTAGGCCACACCAACACATGCGTACCCTCTGTCGTACGCTCGCTGCGAGGAAGTGTGCATGTGTGCAGGCCGAGCGATCTTATAAAAGGGCGTCGGAAGTCGTGAAACTCTATTTCAGAAGCCACTTCGCATCGAGAAAGACACGCTCACGTCCCGCTACCCTCAGCCAACAGTGTACAATGGCCCGTACGAAGCAAACTGCCCGTAAATCGACCGGAGGCAAGGCCCCGCGCAAGCAGCTGGCCACCAAGGCCGCTCGCAAGAGTGCTCCGGCCACCGGAGGAGTGAAGAAGCCGCATCGTTACCGTCCGGGAACCGTAGCCCTGCGTGAAATCCGTCGCTACCAGAAGTCGACCGAGCTGCTCATCCGCAAGCTGCCCTTCCAGCGTCTGGTTCGTGAAATTGCGCAAGACTTCAAGACCGACCTGCGTTTCCAGAGCTCGGCCGTGATGGCCCTGCAGGAAGCCAGCGAGGCGTACCTTGTCGGCCTGTTCGAGGACACCAACCTGTGCGCCATCCACGCGAAGCGCGTCACCATCATGCCGAAAGACATCCAGCTGGCCCGTCGCATCCGTGGAGAGCGTGCCTAAGTCGTCGCTGTCCCTCGAGCGGCAGTCTCGCCCCAAACAAAAACGGTCCTTCTCAGGACCACCAGAAATGTTGAGCAAAAGAGTAATGTTGAATCATCCTCCTTCCAATCATGTCGATTCATTTTGTTGGTTAGAAAAATGTTGCATGGAGTACTCGATGCGCGCGTGTTGTTGGCATGGGAGCCTAGAGAATAGCTTTGCTTGGTTGAGTGGTACGCGACGCCACACCAACAAGGTACCCGTGTGAAGCGATCGCCATGGATATGAAATTCTATTTTCAGGTCAAGCCAGGAAGTCATGATTGCCATCAATGTTTACCACAATGCAGCAATTCTCCGATGTACGCTAATGTTTCAAAACTGATAGTTCATAATTGTTTGTACGAAAACGTTTGATCATTATTCTGCACTGCATTCATCACAAACATATATGCATGGAGTACTATAAACATGAATAATATTCATAAACACAAGTAATGTCTCAGGCAAGCAAAAGGATGAGTAAATGAACGATACAAAATGCTGCTCTCCGTTGGAGAAACCCAGGTTAGAAAATCATCATCCTTTCTCGCTTTGTAGGTTTACTTTTTGCTTAGAGAGAGCGAGATAGACGATTTTGTTACCTGGGAACGCTAGGATGCCCCGTAAGTGGCTGTCTACCGCGATTCTATTGCGCAACTTGAATATTGTGCGACTGGAATTAGTTGGTTACATTGATGATGGAGAGTTGGTTGGGACAAATTCTTTTCGACAGATGCTATTGTGGTCCTGAAAAGGACCGGTTTGGTTGGATGGATAGATGGATGAGCTTCCCCCGTCCGTCGAGAATTACTTCGAGCTGGTGTACTTGGTGACTGCCTTGGTTCCTTCGGAGACGGCGTGCTTGGCCAGCTCACCGGGCAGCAGCAGGCGGACGGCGGTTTGGATTTCGCGGGACGTGATCGTCGAGCGCTTGTTGTAGTGCGCCAGGCGGGACGCTTCGGCAGCGATGCGCTCGAAGATGTCGTTCACGAAACTGTTCATGATGCTCATCGCCTTCGAGGAAATACCGGTGTCCGGGTGGACCTGCTTCAACACCTTGTAGATGTAAATAGCGTAGCTCTCCTTGCGGGTCTTCCTTTTCTTCTTCTTGTCCGACTTGGAGATGTTTTTCTGGGCCTTGCCAGACTTCTTCGCAGCCTTTCCACTGGTTTTCGTGCCATTTCGCTAGCTTACGACGGGTACGATGCCAACTGTCGGAGAGTAGAAACGCGTTTGATACCGATCCAAGTTTTTTTTTTTTTTA
>NW_023405267.1:0-124236 GCF_013141755.1 Anopheles stephensi
GAAAGTGTCTTAATTTGCGTATGATTGCTGTTTAAATCGTTAAGAAATAGCACTTTTCAATGAATTAGCCTGAAAGTGTCTTTATTTGCGTATAAAATGCTGTTTAAATTGTTAAATATAGCACTTTTACACGTAATTTAGCCTGAAAGTGTCTTTATTTGCGTATAAAATGCTGTTTAAATTGTTAAGAATAGCACTTTTACACGTAATTTAGCCTGAAAGTGTCTTTATTTGCGTATGAATTGCTGTTAAATCGTTAAGAATAGCACTTTTCAATGAATTTAGCCTGAAAGTGTCTTAATTTGCGTATGAATTGCTGTTTAAATCGTTAAGAATAGCACTTTTTCAATGAATTTAGCCTGAAAGTGTCTAATTTGCGTATGAATTGCTGTTTAAATCGTTAAGAATAGCACTTTTCAATGAATTTAGCCTGAAAGTGTCTTAATTGCGTATGAATTGCTGTTTAAATCGTTAAGAATAGCACTTTTTCAATGAATTAGCCTGAAAGTGTCTTAATTTGCGTATGAATTGCTGTTTAAATCGTTAAGAATAGCACTTTTTCAATGAATTTAGCCTGAAAGTGTCTTAATTTGCGTATGAATTGCTGTTTAAATCGTTAAGAATAGCACTTTTTCAATGAATTTAGCCTGAAAGTGTCTTAATTTGCGTATGAATTGCTGTTTAAATCGTTAAGAATAGCACTTTTTCAATGAATTTAGCCTGAAAGTGTCTTAATTTGCGTATGAATTGCTGTTTAAATCGTTAAGAATAGCACTTTTTCAATGAATTTAGCCTGAAAGTGTCTTAATTTGCGTATGAATTGCTGTTTAAATCGTTAAGAATAGCACTTTTTCAATGAATTTAGCCTGAAAGTGTCTTTATTTGCGTATGAATTGCTGTTTAAATCGTTAAGAATAGCACTTTTTCAATGAATTTAGCCTGAAAGTGTCTAATTTGCGTATGAATTGTGTTAAATCGTTAAGAATAGCACTTTTTCAATGAATTTAGCCTGAAAGTGTCTTAATTTGCGTATGAATTGCTGTTTAAATCGTTAAGAATAGCACTTTTTCAATGAATTTAGCCTGAAAGTGTCTTAATTTGCGTATGAATTGCTGTTTAAATCGTTAAGAATAGCACTTTTTCAATGAATTTAGCCTGAAAGTGTCTTAATTTGCGTATGAATTGCTGTTTAAATCGTTAAGAATAGCACTTTTTCAATGAATTTAGCCTGAAAGTGTCTTAATTTGCGTATGAATTGCTGTTTAAATCGTTAAGAATAGCACTTTTTCAATGAATTTAGCCTGAAAGTGTCTTAATTTGCGTATGAATTGCTGTTTAAATCGTTAAGAATAGCACTTTTTCAATGAATTTAGCCTGAAAGTGTCTTAATTTGCGTATGAATTGCTGTTTAAATCGTTAAGAATAGCACTTTTTCAATGAATTTAGCCTGAAAGTGTCTTAATTTGCGTATGAATTGCTGTTTAAAATCGTTAAGAATAGCACTTTTTCAATGAATTTAGCCTGAAAGTGTCTTAATTTGCGTATGAATTGCTGTTTAAATCGTTAAGAATAGCACTTTTTCAATGAATTTAGCCTGAAAGTGTCTTAATTTGCGTATGAATTGCTGTTTAAATCGTTAAGAATAGCACTTTTTCAATGAATTTAGCCTGAAAGTGTCTTAATTTGCGTATGAATTGCTGTTTAAAATCGTTAAGAATAGCACTTTTTCAATGAATTTAGCCTGAAAGTGTCTTAATTTGCGTATGAATTGCTGTTTAAATCGTTAAGAATAGCACTTTTTCAATGAATTTAGCCTGAAAGTGTCTTAATTTGCGTATGAATTGCTGTTTAAATCGTTAAGAATAGCACTTTTTCAATGAATTTAGCCTGAAAGTGTCTTAATTTGCGTATGAATTGCTGTTTAAATCGTTAAGAATAGCACTTTTTCAATGAATTTAGCCTGAAAGTGTCTTAATTTGCGTATGAATTGCTGTTTAAATCGTTAAGAATAGCACTTTTTCAATGAATTTAGCCTGAAAGTGTCTTAATTGCGTATGAATTGCTGTTTAAATCGTTAAGAATAGCACTTTTTCAATGAATTTAGCCTGAAAGTGTCTTAATTTGCGTATGAATTGCTGTTTAAATCGTTAAGAATAGCACTTTTTCAATGAATTTAGCCTGAAAGTGTCTTAATTTGCGTATGAATTGCTGTTTAAATCGTTAAGAATAGCACTTTTTCAATGAATTTAGCCTGAAAGTGTCTTAATTTGCGTATGAATTGCTGTTTAAATCGTTAAGAATAGCACTTTTTCAATGAATTTAGCCTGAAAGTGTCTTAATTTGCGTATGAATTGCTGTTTAAATCGTTAAGAATAGCACTTTTTCAATGAATTTAGCCTGAAAGTGTCTTAATTTGCGTATGAATTGCTGTTTAAATCGTTAAGAATAGCACTTTTTCAATGAATTTAGCCTGAAAGTGTCTTAATTTGCGTATGAATTGCTGTTTAAATCGTTAAGAATAGCACTTTTTCAATGAATTTAGCCTGAAAGTGTCTTAATTTGCGTATGAATTGCTGTTTAAATCGTTAAGAATAGCACTTTTTCAATGAATTTAGCCTGAAAGTGTCTTAATTTGCGTATGAATTGCTGTTTAAATCGTTAAGAATAGCACTTTTTCAATGAATTTAGCCTGAAAGTGTCTTAATTTGCGTATGAATTGCTGTTTAAATCGTTAAGAATAGCACTTTTTCAATGAATTTAGCCTGAAAGTGTCTTAATTTGCGTATGAATTGCTGTTTAAATCGTTAAGAATAGCACTTTTTCAATGAATTTAGCCTGAAAGTGTCTTAATTTGCGTATGAATTGCTGTTTAAATCGTTAAGAATAGCACTTTTTCAATGAATTTAGCCTGAAAGTGTCTTAATTTGCGTATGAATTGCTGTTTAAATCGTTAAGAATAGCACTTTTTCAATGAATTTAGCCTGAAAGTGTCTTAATTTGCGTATGAATTGCTGTTTAAATCGTTAAGAATAGCACTTTTTCAATGAATTTAGCCTGAAAGTGTCTTAATTTGCGTATGAATTGCTGTTTAAATCGTTAAGAATAGCACTTTTTCAATGAATTTAGCCTGAAAGTGTCTTAATTTGCGTATGAATTGCTGTTTAAATCGTTAAGAATAGCACTTTTTCAATGAATTTAGCCTGAAAGTGTCTTAATTTGCGTATGAATTGCTGTTTAAATCGTTAAGAATAGCACTTTTTCAATGAATTTAGCCTGAAAGTGTCTTAATTTGCGTATGAATTGCTGTTTAAATCGTTAAGAATAGCACTTTTTCAATGAATTTAGCCTGAAAGTGTCTTAATTTGCGTATGAATTGCTGTTTAAATCGTTAAGAATAGCACTTTTTCAATGAATTTAGCCTGAAAGTGTCTTAATTTGCGTATGAATTGCTGTTTAAATCGTTAAGAATAGCACTTTTTCAATTAATTTAGGCCTGAAAGTGTCTTAATTTGCGTATGAATTGCTGTTTAAATCGTTAAGAATAGCACTTTTTCAATGAATTTAGCCTGAAAGTGTCTTAATTTGCGTATGAATTGCTGTTTAAATCGTTAAGAATAGCACTTTTTCAATGAATTTAGCCTGAAAGTGTCTTAATTTGCGTATGAATTGCTGTTTAAATCGTTAAGAATAGCACTTTTTCAATGAATTTAGCCTGAAAGTGTCTTAATTTGCGTATGAATTGCTGTTTAAATCGTTAAGAATAGCACTTTTTCAATGAATTTAGCCTGAAAGTGTCTTAATTTGCGTATGAATTGCTGTTTAAATCGTTAAGAATAGCACTTTTTCAATGAATTTAGCCTGAAAGTGTCTTAATTTGCGTATGAATTGCTGTTTAAATCGTTAAGAATAGCACTTTTTCAATGAATTTAGCCTGAAAGTGTCTTAATTTGCGTATGAATTGCTGTTTAAATCGTTAAGAATAGCACTTTTTCAATGAATTTAGCCTGAAAGTGTCTTAATTTGCGTATGAATTGCTGTTTAAATCGTTAAGAATAGCACTTTTTCAATGAATTTAGCCTGAAAGTGTCTTAATTTGCGTATGAATTGCTGTTTAAATCGTTAAGAATAGCACTTTTTCAATGAATTTAGCCTGAAAGTGTCTTAATTTGCGTATGAATTGCTGTTTAAATCGTTAAGAATAGCACTTTTTCAATGAATTTAGCCTGAAAGTGTCTTAATTTGCGTATGAATTGCTGTTTAAATCGTTAAGAATAGCACTTTTTCAATGAATTTAGCCTGAAAGTGTCTTAATTTGCGTATGAATTGCTGTTTAAATCGTTAAGAATAGCACTTTTTCAATGAATTTAGCCTGAAAGTGTCTTAATTTGCGTATGAATTGCTGTTTAAATCGTTAAGAATAGCACTTTTTCAATGAATTTAGCCTGAAAGTGTCTTAATTTGCGTATGAATTGCTGTTTAAATCGTTAAGAATAGCACTTTTTCAATGAATTTAGCCTGAAAGTGTCTTAATTTGCGTATGAATTGCTGTTTAAATCGTTAAGAATAGCACTTTTTCAATGAATTTAGCCTGAAAGTGTCTTAATTTGCGTATGAATTGCTGTTTAAATCGTTAAGAATAGCACTTTTTCAATGAATTTAGCCTGAAAGTGTCTTAATTTGCGTATGAATTGCTGTTTAAATCGTTAAGAATAGCACTTTTTCAATGAATTTAGCCTGAAAGTGTCTTAATTTGCGTATGAATTGCTGTTTAAATCGTTAAGAATAGCACTTTTTCAATGAATTTAGCCTGAAAGTGTCTTAATTTGCGTATGAATTGCTGTTTAAATCGTTAAGAATAGCACTTTTTCAATGAATTTAGCCTGAAAGTGTCTTAATTTGCGTATGAATTGCTGTTTAAATCGTTAAGAATAGCACTTTTTCAATGAATTTAGCCTGAAAGTGTCTTAATTTGCGTATGAATTGCTGTTTAAATCGTTAAGAATAGCACTTTTTCAATGAATTTAGCCTGAAAGTGTCTTAATTTGCGTATGAATTGCTGTTTAAATCGTTAAGAATAGCACTTTTTCAATGAATTTAGCCTGAAAGTGTCTTAATTTGCGTATGAATTGCTGTTTAAATCGTTAAGAATAGCACTTTTTCAATGAATTTAGCCTGAAAGTGTCTTAATTTGCGTATGAATTGCTGTTTAAATCGTTAAGAATAGCACTTTTTCAATGAATTTAGCCTGAAAGTGTCTTAATTTGCGTATGAATTGCTGTTTAAATCGTTAAGAATAGCACTTTTTCAATGAATTTAGCCTGAAAGTGTCTTAATTTGCGTATGAATTGCTGTTTAAATCGTTAAGAATAGCACTTTTTCAATGAATTTAGCCTGAAAGTGTCTTAATTTGCGTATGAATTGCTGTTTAAATCGTTAAGAATAGCACTTTTTCAATGAATTTAGCCTGAAAGTGTCTTAATTTGCGTATGAATTGCTGTTTAAATCGTTAAGAATAGCACTTTTTCAATGAATTTAGCCTGAAAGTGTCTTAATTTGCGTATGAATTGCTGTTTAAATCGTTAAGAATAGCACTTTTTCAATGAATTTAGCCTGAAAGTGTCTTAATTTGCGTATGAATTGCTGTTTAAATCGTTAAGAATAGCACTTTTTCAATGAATTTAGCCTGAAAGTGTCTTAATTTGCGTATGAATTGCTGTTTAAATCGTTAAGAATAGCACTTTTTCAATGAATTTAGCCTGAAAGTGTCTTAATTTGCGTATGAATTGCTGTTTAAATCGTTAAGAATAGCACTTTTTCAATGAATTTAGCCTGAAAGTGTCTTAATTTGCGTATGAATTGCTGTTTAAATCGTTAAGAATAGCACTTTTTCAATGAATTTAGCCTGAAAGTGTCTTAATTTGCGTATGAATTGCTGTTTAAATCGTTAAGAATAGCACTTTTTCAATGAATTTAGCCTGAAAGTGTCTTAATTTGCGTATGAATTGCTGTTTAAATCGTTAAGAATAGCACTTTTTCAATGAATTTAGCCTGAAAGTGTCTTAATTTGCGTATGAATTGCTGTTTAAATCGTTAAGAATAGCACTTTTTCAATGAATTTAGCCTGAAAGTGTCTTAATTTGCGTATGAATTGCTGTTTAAATCGTTAAGAATAGCACTTTTTCAATGAATTTAGCCTGAAAGTGTCTTAATTTGCGTATGAATTGCTGTTTAAATCGTTAAGAATAGCACTTTTTCAATGAATTTAGCCTGAAAGTGTCTTAATTTGCGTATGAATTGCTGTTTAAATCGTTAAGAATAGCACTTTTTCAATGAATTTAGCCTGAAAGTGTCTTAATTTGCGTATGAATTGCTGTTTAAATCGTTAAGAATAGCACTTTTTCAATGAATTTAGCCTGAAAGTGTCTTAATTTGCGTATGAATTGCTGTTTAAATCGTTAAGAATAGCACTTTTTCAATGAATTTAGCCTGAAAGTGTCTTAATTTGCGTATGAATTGCTGTTTAAATCGTTAAGAATAGCACTTTTTCAATGAATTTAGCCTGAAAGTGTCTTAATTTGCGTATGAATTGCTGTTTAAATCGTTAAGAATAGCACTTTTTCAATGAATTTAGCCTGAAAGTGTCTTAATTTGCGTATGAATTGCTGTTTAAATCGTTAAGAATAGCACTTTTTCAATGAATTTAGCCTGAAAGTGTCTTAATTTGCGTATGAATTGCTGTTTAAATCGTTAAGAATAGCACTTTTTCAATGAATTTAGCCTGAAAGTGTCTTAATTTGCGTATGAATTGCTGTTTAAATCGTTAAGAATAGCACTTTTTCAATGAATTTAGCCTGAAAGTGTCTTAATTTGCGTATGAATTGCTGTTTAAATCGTTAAGAATAGCACTTTTTCAATGAATTTAGCCTGAAAGTGTCTTAATTTGCGTATGAATTGCTGTTTAAATCGTTAAGAATAGCACTTTTTCAATGAATTTAGCCTGAAAGTGTCTTAATTTGCGTATGAATTGCTGTTTAAATCGTTAAGAATAGCACTTTTTCAATGAATTTAGCCTGAAAGTGTCTTAATTTGCGTATGAATTGCTGTTTAAATCGTTAAGAATAGCACTTTTTCAATGAATTTAGCCTGAAAGTGTCTTAATTTGCGTATGAATTGCTGTTTAAATCGTTAAGAATAGCACTTTTTCAATGAATTTAGCCTGAAAGTGTCTTAATTTGCGTATGAATTGCTGTTTAAATCGTTAAGAATAGCACTTTTTCAATGAATTTAGCCTGAAAGTGTCTTAATTTGCGTATGAATTGCTGTTTAAATCGTTAAGAATAGCACTTTTTCAATGAATTTAGCCTGAAAGTGTCTTAATTTGCGTATGAATTGCTGTTTAAATCGTTAAGAATAGCACTTTTTCAATGAATTTAGCCTGAAAGTGTCTTAATTTGCGTATGAATTGCTGTTTAAATCGTTAAGAATAGCACTTTTTCAATGAATTTAGCCTGAAAGTGTCTTAATTTGCGTATGCATTGCTGTTTAAATCGTTAAGAATAGCACTTTTTCAATGAATTTAGCCTGAAAGTGTCTTAATTTGCGTATGAATTGCTGTTTAAATCGTTAAGAATAGCACTTTTTCAATGAATTTAGCCTGAAAGTGTCTTAATTTGCGTATGAATTGCTGTTTAAATCGTTAAGAATAGCACTTTTTCAATGAATTTAGCCTGAAAGTGTCTTAATTTGCGTATGAATTGCTGTTTAAATCGTTAAGAATAGCACTTTTTCAATGAATTTAGCCTGAAAGTGTCTTAATTTGCGTATGAATTGCTGTTTAAATCGTTAAGAATAGCACTTTTTCAATGAATTTAGCCTGAAAGTGTCTTAATTTGCGTATGAATTGCTGTTTAAATCGTTAAGAATAGCACTTTTTCAATGAATTTAGCCTGAAAGTGTCTTAATTTGCGTATGAATTGCTGTTTAAATCGTTAAGAATAGCACTTTTTCAATGAATTTAGCCTGAAAGTGTCTTAATTTGCGTATGAATTGCTGTTTAAATCGTTAAGAATAGCACTTTTTCAATGAATTTAGCCTGAAAGTGTCTTAATTTGCGTATGAATTGCTGTTTAAATCGTTAAGAATAGCACTTTTTCAATGAATTTAGCCTGAAAGTGTCTTAATTTGCGTATGAATTGCTGTTTAAATCGTTAAGAATAGCACTTTTTCAATGAATTTAGCCTGAAAGTGTCTTAATTTGCGTATGAATTGCTGTTTAAATCGTTAAGAATAGCACTTTTTCAATGAATTTAGCCTGAAAGTGTCTTAATTTGCGTATGAATTGCTGTTTAAATCGTTAAGAATAGCACTTTTTCAATGAATTTAGCCTGAAAGTGTCTTAATTTGCGTATGAATTGCTGTTTAAATCGTTAAGAATAGCACTTTTTCAATGAATTTAGCCTGAAAGTGTCTTAATTTGCGTATGAATTGCTGTTTAAATCGTTAAGAATAGCACTTTTTCAATGAATTTAGCCTGAAAGTGTCTTAATTTGCGTATGAATTGCTGTTTAAATCGTTAAGAATAGCACTTTTTCAATGAATTTAGCCTGAAAGTGTCTTAATTTGCGTATGAATTGCTGTTTAAATCGTTAAGAATAGCACTTTTTCAATGAATTTAGCCTGAAAGTGTCTTAATTTGCGTATGAATTGCTGTTTAAATCGTTAAGAATAGCACTTTTTCAATGAATTTAGCCTGAAAGTGTCTTAATTTGCGTATGAATTGCTGTTTAAATCGTTAAGAATAGCACTTTTTCAATGAATTTAGCCTGAAAGTGTCTTAATTTGCGTATGAATTGCTGTTTAAATCGTTAAGAATAGCACTTTTTCAATGAATTTAGCCTGAAAGTGTCTTAATTTGCGTATGAATTGCTGTTTAAATCGTTAAGAATAGCACTTTTTCAATGAATTTAGCCTGAAAGTGTCTTAATTTGCGTATGAATTGCTGTTTAAATCGTTAAGAATAGCACTTTTTCAATGAATTTAGCCTGAAAGTGTCTTAATTTGCGTATGAATTGCTGTTTAAATCGTTAAGAATAGCACTTTTTCAATGAATTTAGCCTGAAAGTGTCTTAATTTGCGTATGAATTGCTGTTTAAATCGTTAAGAATAGCACTTTTTCAATGAATTTAGCCTGAAAGTGTCTTAATTTGCGTATGAATTGCTGTTTAAATCGTTAAGAATAGCACTTTTTCAATGAATTTAGCCTGAAAGTGTCTTAATTTGCGTATGAATTGCTGTTTAAATCGTTAAGAATAGCACTTTTTCAATGAATTTAGCCTGAAAGTGTCTTAATTTGCGTATGAATTGCTGTTTAAATCGTTAAGAATAGCACTTTTTCAATGAATTTAGCCTGAAAGTGTCTTAATTTGCGTATGAATTGCTGTTTAAATCGTTAAGAATAGCACTTTTTCAATGAATTTAGCCTGAAAGTGTCTTAATTTGCGTATGAATTGCTGTTTAAATCGTTAAGAATAGCACTTTTTCAATGAATTTAGCCTGAAAGTGTCTTAATTTGCGTATGAATTGCTGTTTAAATCGTTAAGAATAGCACTTTTTCAATGAATTTAGCCTGAAAGTGTCTTAATTTGCGTATGAATTGCTGTTTAAATCGTTAAGAATAGCACTTTTTCAATGAATTTAGCCTGAAAGTGTCTTAATTTGCGTATGAATTGCTGTTTAAATCGTTAAGAATAGCACTTTTTCAATGAATTTAGCCTGAAAGTGTCTTAATTTGCGTATGAATTGCTGTTTAAATCGTTAAGAATAGCACTTTTTCAATGAATTTAGCCTGAAAGTGTCTTAATTTGCGTATGAATTGCTGTTTAAATCGTTAAGAATAGCACTTTTTCAATGAATTTAGCCTGAAAGTGTCTTAATTTGCGTATGAATTGCTGTTTAAATCGTTAAGAATAGCACTTTTTCAATGAATTTAGCCTGAAAGTGTCTTAATTTGCGTATGAATTGCTGTTTAAATCGTTAAGAATAGCACTTTTTCAATGAATTTAGCCTGAAAGTGTCTTAATTTGCGTATGAATTGCTGTTTAAATCGTTAAGAATAGCACTTTTTCAATGAATTTAGCCTGAAAGTGTCTTAATTTGCGTATGAATTGCTGTTTAAATCGTTAAGAATAGCACTTTTTCAATGAATTTAGCCTGAAAGTGTCTTAATTTGCGTATGAATTGCTGTTTAAATCGTTAAGAATAGCACTTTTTCAATGAATTTAGCCTGAAAGTGTCTTAATTTGCGTATGAATTGCTGTTTAAATCGTTAAGAATAGCACTTTTTCAATGAATTTAGCCTGAAAGTGTCTTAATTTGCGTATGAATTGCTGTTTAAATCGTTAAGAATAGCACTTTTTCAATGAATTTAGCCTGAAAGTGTCTTAATTTGCGTATGAATTGCTGTTTAAATCGTTAAGAATAGCACTTTTTCAATGAATTTAGCCTGAAAGTGTCTTAATTTGCGTATGAATTGCTGTTTAAATCGTTAAGAATAGCACTTTTTCAATGAATTTAGCCTGAAAGTGTCTTAATTTGCGTATGAATTGCTGTTTAAATCGTTAAGAATAGCACTTTTTCAATGAATTTAGCCTGAAAGTGTCTTAATTTGCGTATGAATTGCTGTTTAAATCGTTAAGAATAGCACTTTTTCAATGAATTTAGCCTGAAAGTGTCTTAATTTGCGTATGAATTGCTGTTTAAATCGTTAAGAATAGCACTTTTTCAATGAATTTAGCCTGAAAGTGTCTTAATTTGCGTATGAATTGCTGTTTAAATCGTTAAGAATAGCACTTTTTCAATGAATTTAGCCTGAAAGTGTCTTAATTTGCGTATGAATTGCTGTTTAAATCGTTAAGAATAGCACTTTTTCAATGAATTTAGCCTGAAAGTGTCTTAATTTGCGTATGAATTGCTGTTTAAATCGTTAAGAATAGCACTTTTTCAATGAATTTAGCCTGAAAGTGTCTTAATTTGCGTATGAATTGCTGTTTAAATCGTTAAGAATAGCACTTTTTCAATGAATTTAGCCTGAAAGTGTCTTAATTTGCGTATGAATTGCTGTTTAAATCGTTAAGAATAGCACTTTTTCAATGAATTTAGCCTGAAAGTGTCTTAATTTGCGTATGAATTGCTGTTTAAATCGTTAAGAATAGCACTTTTTCAATGAATTTAGCCTGAAAGTGTCTTAATTTGCGTATGAATTGCTGTTTAAATCGTTAAGAATAGCACTTTTTCAATGAATTTAGCCTGAAAGTGTCTTAATTTGCGTATGAATTGCTGTTTAAATCGTTAAGAATAGCACTTTTTCAATGAATTTAGCCTGAAAGTGTCTTAATTTGCGTATGAATTGCTGTTTAAATCGTTAAGAATAGCACTTTTTCAATGAATTTAGCCTGAAAGTGTCTTAATTTGCGTATGAATTGCTGTTTAAATCGTTAAGAATAGCACTTTTTCAATGAATTTAGCCTGAAAGTGTCTTAATTTGCGTATGAATTGCTGTTTAAATCGTTAAGAATAGCACTTTTTCAATGAATTTAGCCTGAAAGTGTCTTAATTTGCGTATGAATTGCTGTTTAAATCGTTAAGAATAGCACTTTTTCAATGAATTTAGCCTGAAAGTGTCTTAATTTGCGTATGAATTGCTGTTTAAATCGTTAAGAATAGCACTTTTTCAATGAATTTAGCCTGAAAGTGTCTTAATTTGCGTATGCATTGCTGTTTAAATCGTTAAGAATAGCACTTTTTCAATGAATTTAGCCTGAAAGTGTCTTAATTTGCGTATGAATTGCTGTTTAAATCGTTAAGAATAGCACTTTTTCAATGAATTTAGCCTGAAAGTGTCTTAATTTGCGTATGAATTGCTGTTTAAATCGTTAAGAATAGCACTTTTTCAATGAATTTAGCCTGAAAGTGTCTTAATTTGCGTATGAATTGCTGTTTAAATCGTTAAGAATAGCACTTTTTCAATGAATTTAGCCTGAAAGTGTCTTAATTTGCGTATGAATTGCTGTTTAAATCGTTAAGAATAGCACTTTTTCAATGAATTTAGCCTGAAAGTGTCTTAATTTGCGTATGAATTGCTGTTTAAATCGTTAAGAATAGCACTTTTTCAATGAATTTAGCCTGAAAGTGTCTTAATTTGCGTATGAATTGCTGTTTAAATCGTTAAGAATAGCACTTTTTCAATGAATTTAGCCTGAAAGTGTCTTAATTTGCGTATGAATTGCTGTTTAAATCGTTAAGAATAGCACTTTTTCAATGAATTTAGCCTGAAAGTGTCTTAATTTGCGTATGAATTGCTGTTTAAATCGTTAAGAATAGCACTTTTTCAATGAATTTAGCCTGAAAGTGTCTTAATTTGCGTATGAATTGCTGTTTAAATCGTTAAGAATAGCACTTTTTCAATGAATTTAGCCTGAAAGTGTCTTAATTTGCGTATGAATTGCTGTTTAAATCGTTAAGAATAGCACTTTTTCAATGAATTTAGCCTGAAAGTGTCTTAATTTGCGTATGAATTGCTGTTTAAATCGTTAAGAATAGCACTTTTTCAATGAATTTAGCCTGAAAGTGTCTTAATTTGCGTATGAATTGCTGTTTAAATCGTTAAGAATAGCACTTTTTCAATGAATTTAGCCTGAAAGTGTCTTAATTTGCGTATGAATTGCTGTTTAAATCGTTAAGAATAGCACTTTTTCAATGAATTTAGCCTGAAAGTGTCTTAATTTGCGTATGAATTGCTGTTTAAATCGTTAAGAATAGCACTTTTTCAATGAATTTAGCCTGAAAGTGTCTTAATTTGCGTATGAATTGCTGTTTAAATCGTTAAGAATAGCACTTTTTCAATGAATTTAGCCTGAAAGTGTCTTAATTTGCGTATGAATTGCTGTTTAAATCGTTAAGAATAGCACTTTTTCAATGAATTTAGCCTGAAAGTGTCTTAATTTGCGTATGAATTGCTGTTTAAATCGTTAAGAATAGCACTTTTTCAATGAATTTAGCCTGAAAGTGTCTTAATTTGCGTATGAATTGCTGTTTAAATCGTTAAGAATAGCACTTTTTCAATGAATTTAGCCTGAAAGTGTCTTAATTTGCGTATGAATTGCTGTTTAAATCGTTAAGAATAGCACTTTTTCAATGAATTTAGCCTGAAAGTGTCTTAATTTGCGTATGAATTGCTGTTTAAATCGTTAAGAATAGCACTTTTTCAATGAATTTAGCCTGAAAGTGTCTTAATTTGCGTATGAATTGCTGTTTAAATCGTTAAGAATAGCACTTTTTCAATGAATTTAGCCTGAAAGTGTCTTAATTTGCGTATGAATTGCTGTTTAAATCGTTAAGAATAGCACTTTTTCAATGAATTTAGCCTGAAAGTGTCTTAATTTGCGTATGAATTGCTGTTTAAATCGTTAAGAATAGCACTTTTTCAATGAATTTAGCCTGAAAGTGTCTTAATTTGCGTATGAATTGCTGTTTAAATCGTTAAGAATAGCACTTTTTCAATGAATTTAGCCTGAAAGTGTCTTAATTTGCGTATGAATTGCTGTTTAAATCGTTAAGAATAGCACTTTTTCAATGAATTTAGCCTGAAAGTGTCTTAATTTGCGTATGAATTGCTGTTTAAATCGTTAAGAATAGCACTTTTTCAATGAATTTAGCCTGAAAGTGTCTTAATTTGCGTATGCATTGCTGTTTAAATCGTTAAGAATAGCACTTTTTCAATGAATTTAGCCTGAAAGTGTCTTAATTTGCGTATGAATTGCTGTTTAAATCGTTAAGAATAGCACTTTTTCAATGAATTTAGCCTGAAAGTGTCTTAATTTGCGTATGAATTGCTGTTTAAATCGTTAAGAATAGCACTTTTTCAATGAATTTAGCCTGAAAGTGTCTTAATTTGCGTATGAATTGCTGTTTAAATCGTTAAGAATAGCACTTTTTCAATGAATTTAGCCTGAAAGTGTCTTAATTTGCGTATGAATTGCTGTTTAAATCGTTAAGAATAGCACTTTTTCAATGAATTTAGCCTGAAAGTGTCTTAATTTGCGTATGAATTGCTGTTTAAATCGTTAAGAATAGCACTTTTTCAATGAATTTAGCCTGAAAGTGTCTTAATTTGCGTATGAATTGCTGTTTAAATCGTTAAGAATAGCACTTTTTCAATGAATTTAGCCTGAAAGTGTCTTAATTTGCGTATGAATTGCTGTTTAAATCGTTAAGAATAGCACTTTTTCAATGAATTTAGCCTGAAAGTGTCTTAATTTGCGTATGAATTGCTGTTTAAATCGTTAAGAATAGCACTTTTTCAATGAATTTAGCCTGAAAGTGTCTTAATTTGCGTATGAATTGCTGTTTAAATCGTTAAGAATAGCACTTTTTCAATGAATTTAGGCCTGAAAGTGTCTTAATTTGCGTATGAATTGCTGTTTAAATCGTTAAGAATAGCACTTTTTCAATGAATTTAGCCTGAAAGTGTCTTAATTTGCGTATGAATTGCTGTTTAAATCGTTAAGAATAGCACTTTTTCAATGAATTTAGCCTGAAAGTGTCTTAATTTGCGTATGAATTGCTGTTTAAATCGTTAAGAATAGCACTTTTTCAATGAATTTAGCCTGAAAGTGTCTTAATTTGCGTATGAATTGCTGTTTAAATCGTTAAGAATAGCACTTTTTCAATGAATTTAGCCTGAAAGTGTCTTAATTTGCGTATGAATTGCTGTTTAAATCGTTAAGAATAGCACTTTTTCAATGAATTTAGCCTGAAAGTGTCTTAATTTGCGTATGAATTGCTGTTTAAATCGTTAAGAATAGCACTTTTTCAATGAATTTAGCCTGAAAGTGTCTTAATTTGCGTATGAATTGCTGTTTAAATCGTTAAGAATAGCACTTTTTCAATGAATTTAGCCTGAAAGTGTCTTAATTTGCGTATGAATTGCTGTTTAAATCGTTAAGAATAGCACTTTTTCAATGAATTTAGCCTGAAAGTGTCTTAATTTGCGTATGCATTGCTGTTTAAATCGTTAAGAATAGCACTTTTTCAATGAATTTAGCCTGAAAGTGTCTTAATTTGCGTATGAATTGCTGTTTAAATCGTTAAGAATAGCACTTTTTCAATGAATTTAGCCTGAAAGTGTCTTAATTTGCGTATGAATTGCTGTTTAAATCGTTAAGAATAGCACTTTTTCAATGAATTTAGCCTGAAAGTGTCTTAATTTGCGTATGAATTGCTGTTTAAATCGTTAAGAATAGCACTTTTTCAATGAATTTAGCCTGAAAGTGTCTTAATTTGCGTATGCATTGCTGTTTAAATCGTTAAGAATAGCACTTTTTCAATGAATTTAGCCTGAAAGTGTCTTAATTTGCGTATGAATTGCTGTTTAAATCGTTAAGAATAGCACTTTTTCAATGAATTTAGCCTGAAAGTGTCTTAATTTGCGTATGAATTGCTGTTTAAATCGTTAAGAATAGCACTTTTTCAATGAATTTAGCCTGAAAGTGTCTTAATTTGCGTATGAATTGCTGTTTAAATCGTTAAGAATAGCACTTTTTCAATGAATTTAGCCTGAAAGTGTCTTAATTTGCGTATGAATTGCTGTTTAAATCGTTAAGAATAGCACTTTTTCAATGAATTTAGCCTGAAAGTGTCTTAATTTGCGTATGAATTGCTGTTTAAATCGTTAAGAATAGCACTTTTTCAATGAATTTAGCCTGAAAGTGTCTTAATTTGCGTATGCATTGCTGTTTAAATCGTTAAGAATAGCACTTTTTCAATGAATTTAGCCTGAAAGTGTCTTAATTTGCGTATGAATTGCTGTTTAAATCGTTAAGAATAGCACTTTTTCAATGAATTTAGCCTGAAAGTGTCTTAATTTGCGTATGCATTGCTGTTTAAATCGTTAAGAATAGCACTTTTTCAATGAATTTAGCCTGAAAGTGTCTTAATTTGCGTATGAATTGCTGTTTAAATCGTTAAGAATAGCACTTTTTCAATGAATTTAGCCTGAAAGTGTCTTAATTTGCGTATGAATTGCTGTTTAAATCGTTAAGAATAGCACTTTTTCAATGAATTTAGCCTGAAAGTGTCTTAATTTGCGTATGAATTGCTGTTTAAATCGTTAAGAATAGCACTTTTTCAATGAATTTAGCCTGAAAGTGTCTTAATTTGCGTATGAATTGCTGTTTAAATCGTTAAGAATAGCACTTTTTCAATGAATTTAGCCTGAAAGTGTCTTAATTTGCGTATGAATTGCTGTTTAAATCGTTAAGAATAGCACTTTTTCAATTAATTTAGCCTGAAAGTGTCTTAATTTGCGTATGCATTGCTGTTTAAATCGTTAAGAATAGCACTTTTTCAATGAATTTAGCCTGAAAGTGTCTTAATTTGCGTATGAATTGCTGTTTAAATCGTTAAGAATAGCACTTTTTCAATGAATTTAGCCTGAAAGTGTCTTAATTTGCGTATGAATTGCTGTTTAAATCGTTAAGAATAGCACTTTTTCAATGAATTTAGCCTGAAAGTGTCTTAATTTGCGTATGAATTGCTGTTTAAATCGTTAAGAATAGCACTTTTTCAATGAATTTAGCCTGAAAGTGTCTTAATTTGCGTATGAATTGCTGTTTAAATCGTTAAGAATAGCACTTTTTCAATGAATTTAGCCTGAAAGTGTCTTAATTTGCGTATGAATTGCTGTTTAAATCGTTAAGAATAGCACTTTTTCAATGAATTTAGCCTGAAAGTGTCTTAATTTGCGTATGAATTGCTGTTTAAATCGTTAAGAATAGCACTTTTTCAATGAATTTAGCCTGAAAGTGTCTTAATTTGCGTATGAATTGCTGTTTAAATCGTTAAGAATAGCACTTTTTCAATGAATTTAGCCTGAAAGTGTCTTAATTTGCGTATGAATTGCTGTTTAAATCGTTAAGAATAGCACTTTTTCAATGAATTTAGCCTGAAAGTGTCTTAATTTGCGTATGAATTGCTGTTTAAATCGTTAAGAATAGCACTTTTTCAATGAATTTAGCCTGAAAGTGTCTTAATTTGCGTATGAATTGCTGTTTAAATCGTTAAGAATAGCACTTTTTCAATGAATTTAGCCTGAAAGTGTCTTAATTTGCGTATGAATTGCTGTTTAAATCGTTAAGAATAGCACTTTTTCAATGAATTTAGCCTGAAAGTGTCTTAATTTGCGTATGAATTGCTGTTTAAATCGTTAAGAATAGCACTTTTTCAATGAATTTAGCCTGAAAGTGTCTTAATTTGCGTATGAATTGCTGTTTAAATCGTTAAGAATAGCACTTTTTCAATGAATTTAGCCTGAAAGTGTCTTAATTTGCGTATGAATTGCTGTTTAAATCGTTAAGAATAGCACTTTTTCAATGAATTTAGCCTGAAAGTGTCTTAATTTGCGTATGAATTGCTGTTTAAATCGTTAAGAATAGCACTTTTTCAATGAATTTAGCCTGAAAGTGTCTTAATTTGCGTATGAATTGCTGTTTAAATCGTTAAGAATAGCACTTTTTCAATGAATTTAGCCTGAAAGTGTCTTAATTTGCGTATGAATTGCTGTTTAAATCGTTAAGAATAGCACTTTTTCAATGAATTTAGCCTGAAAGTGTCTTAATTTGCGTATGAATTGCTGTTTAAATCGTTAAGAATAGCACTTTTTCAATGAATTTAGCCTGAAAGTGTCTTAATTTGCGTATGAATTGCTGTTTAAATCGTTAAGAATAGCACTTTTTCAATGAATTTAGCCTGAAAGTGTCTTAATTTGCGTATGAATTGCTGTTTAAATCGTTAAGAATAGCACTTTTTCAATGAATTTAGCCTGAAAGTGTCTTAATTTGCGTATGAATTGCTGTTTAAATCGTTAAGAATAGCACTTTTTCAATGAATTTAGCCTGAAAGTGTCTTAATTTGCGTATGAATTGCTGTTTAAATCGTTAAGAATAGCACTTTTTCAATGAATTTAGCCTGAAAGTGTCTTAATTTGCGTATGAATTGCTGTTTAAATCGTTAAGAATAGCACTTTTTCAATGAATTTAGCCTGAAAGTGTCTTAATTTGCGTATGAATTGCTGTTTAAATCGTTAAGAATAGCACTTTTTCAATGAATTTAGCCTGAAAGTGTCTTAATTTGCGTATGAATTGCTGTTTAAATCGTTAAGAATAGCACTTTTTCAATGAATTTAGCCTGAAAGTGTCTTAATTTGCGTATGAATTGCTGTTTAAATCGTTAAGAATAGCACTTTTTCAATGAATTTAGCCTGAAAGTGTCTTAATTTGCGTATGAATTGCTGTTTAAATCGTTAAGAATAGCACTTTTTCAATGAATTTAGCCTGAAAGTGTCTTAATTTGCGTATGAATTGCTGTTTAAATCGTTAAGAATAGCACTTTTTCAATGAATTTAGCCTGAAAGTGTCTTAATTTGCGTATGAATTGCTGTTTAAATCGTTAAGAATAGCACTTTTTCAATGAATTTAGCCTGAAAGTGTCTTAATTTGCGTATGAATTGCTGTTTAAATCGTTAAGAATAGCACTTTTTCAATGAATTTAGCCTGAAAGTGTCTTAATTTGCGTATGAATTGCTGTTTAAATCGTTAAGAATAGCACTTTTTCAATGAATTTAGCCTGAAAGTGTCTTAATTTGCGTATGAATTGCTGTTTAAATCGTTAAGAATAGCACTTTTTCAATGAATTTAGCCTGAAAGTGTCTTAATTTGCGTATGAATTGCTGTTTAAATCGTTAAGAATAGCACTTTTTCAATGAATTTAGCCTGAAAGTGTCTTAATTTGCGTATGAATTGCTGTTTAAATCGTTAAGAATAGCACTTTTTCAATGAATTTAGCCTGAAAGTGTCTTAATTTGCGTATGAATTGCTGTTTAAATCGTTAAGAATAGCACTTTTTCAATGAATTTAGCCTGAAAGTGTCTTAATTTGCGTATGAATTGCTGTTTAAATCGTTAAGAATAGCACTTTTTCAATGAATTTAGCCTGAAAGTGTCTTAATTTGCGTATGAATTGCTGTTTAAATCGTTAAGAATAGCACTTTTTCAATGAATTTAGCCTGAAAGTGTCTTAATTTGCGTATGAATTGCTGTTTAAATCGTTAAGAATAGCACTTTTTCAATGAATTTAGCCTGAAAGTGTCTTAATTTGCGTATGAATTGCTGTTTAAATCGTTAAGAATAGCACTTTTTCAATGAATTTAGCCTGAAAGTGTCTTAATTTGCGTATGAATTGCTGTTTAAATCGTTAAGAATAGCACTTTTTCAATGAATTTAGCCTGAAAGTGTCTTAATTTGCGTATGAATTGCTGTTTAAATCGTTAAGAATAGCACTTTTTCAATGAATTTAGCCTGAAAGTGTCTTAATTTGCGTATGCATTGCTGTTTAAATCGTTAAGAATAGCACTTTTTCAATTAATTTAGCCTGAAAGTGTCTTAATTTGCGTATGAATTGCTGTTTAAATCGTTAAGAATAGCACTTTTTCAATGAATTTAGCCTGAAAGTGTCTTAATTTGCGTATGAATTGCTGTTTAAATCGTTAAGAATAGCACTTTTTCAATGAATTTAGCCTGAAAGTGTCTTAATTTGCGTATGAATTGCTGTTTAAATCGTTAAGAATAGCACTTTTTCAATGAATTTAGCCTGAAAGTGTCTTAATTTGCGTATGAATTGCTGTTTAAATCGTTAAGAATAGCACTTTTTCAATGAATTTAGCCTGAAAGTGTCTTAATTTGCGTATGAATTGCTGTTTAAATCGTTAAGAATAGCACTTTTTCAATGAATTTAGCCTGAAAGTGTCTTAATTTGCGTATGAATTGCTGTTTAAATCGTTAAGAATAGCACTTTTTCAATGAATTTAGCCTGAAAGTGTCTTAATTTGCGTATGAATTGCTGTTTAAATCGTTAAGAATAGCACTTTTTCAATGAATTTAGCCTGAAAGTGTCTTAATTTGCGTATGAATTGCTGTTTAAATCGTTAAGAATAGCACTTTTTCAATGATTTAGCCTGAAAGTGTCTTAATTTGCGTATGAATTGCTGTTTAAATCGTTAAGAATAGCACTTTTTCAATTAATTTAGCCTGAAAGTGTCTTAATTTGCGTATGAATTGCTGTTTAAATCGTTAAGAATAGCACTTTTTCAATGAATTTAGCCTGAAAGTGTCTTAATTTGCGTATGAATTGCTGTTTAAATCGTTAAGAATAGCACTTTTTCAATGAATTTAGCCTGAAAGTGTCTTAATTTGCGTATGCATTGCTGTTTAAATCGTTAAGAATAGCACTTTTTCAATGAATTTAGCCTGAAAGTGTCTTAATTTGCGTATGAATTGCTGTTTAAATCGTTAAGAATAGCACTTTTTCAATGAATTTAGCCTGAAAGTGTCTTAATTTGCGTATGAATTGCTGTTTAAATCGTTAAGAATAGCACTTTTTCAATGAATTTAGCCTGAAAGTGTCTTAATTTGCGTATGAATTGCTGTTTAAATCGTTAAGAATAGCACTTTTTCAATGAATTTAGCCTGAAAGTGTCTTAATTTGCGTATGAATTGCTGTTTAAATCGTTAAGAATAGCACTTTTTCAATGAATTTAGCCTGAAAGTGTCTTAATTTGCGTATGAATTGCTGTTTAAATCGTTAAGAATAGCACTTTTTCAATGAATTTAGCCTGAAAGTGTCTTAATTTGCGTATGAATTGCTGTTTAAATCGTTAAGAATAGCACTTTTTCAATGAATTTAGCCTGAAAGTGTCTTAATTTGCGTATGAATTGCTGTTTAAATCGTTAAGAATAGCACTTTTTCAATGAATTTAGCCTGAAAGTGTCTTAATTTGCGTATGAATTGCTGTTTAAATCGTTAAGAATAGCACTTTTTCAATGAATTTAGCCTGAAAGTGTCTTAATTTGCGTATGAATTGCTGTTTAAATCGTTAAGAATAGCACTTTTTCAATGAATTTAGCCTGAAAGTGTCTTAATTTGCGTATGAATTGCTGTTTAAATCGTTAAGAATAGCACTTTTTCAATGAATTTAGCCTGAAAGTGTCTTAATTTGCGTATGAATTGCTGTTTAAATCGTTAAGAATAGCACTTTTTCAATGAATTTAGCCTGAAAGTGTCTTAATTTGCGTATGAATTGCTGTTTAAATCGTTAAGAATAGCACTTTTTCAATGAATTTAGCCTGAAAGTGTCTTAATTTGCGTATGAATTGCTGTTTAAATCGTTAAGAATAGCACTTTTTCAATGAATTTAGCCTGAAAGTGTCTTAATTTGCGTATGAATTGCTGTTTAAATCGTTAAGAATAGCACTTTTTCAATTAATTTAGCCTGAAAGTGTCTTAATTTGCGTATGAATTGCTGTTTAAATCGTTAAGAATAGCACTTTTCAATGAATTTAGCCTGAAAGTGTCTTAATTTGCGTATGAATTGCTGTTTAAATCGTTAAGAATAGCACTTTTTCAATTAATTTAGCCTGAAAGTGTCTTAATTTGCGTATGAATTGCTGTTTAAATCGTTAAGAATAGCACTTTTTCAATGAATTTAGCCTGAAAGTGTCTTAATTTGCGTATGAATTGCTGTTTAAATCGTTAAGAATAGCACTTTTTCAATGAATTTAGCCTGAAAGTGTCTTAATTTGCGTATGCATTGCTGTTTAAATCGTTAAGAATAGCACTTTTTCAATGAATTTAGCCTGAAAGTGTCTTAATTTGCGTATGAATTGCTGTTTAAATCGTTAAGAATAGCACTTTTTCAATGAATTTAGCCTGAAAGTGTCTTAATTTGCGTATGAATTGCTGTTTAAATCGTTAAGAATAGCACTTTTTCAATTAATTTAGCCTGAAAGTGTCTTAATTTGCGTATGAATTGCTGTTTAAATCGTTAAGAATAGCACTTTTTCAATGAATTTAGCCTGAAAGTGTCTTAATTTGCGTATGAATTGCTGTTTAAATCGTTAAGAATAGCACTTTTTCAATTAATTTAGCCTGAAAGTGTCTTAATTTGCGTATGAATTGCTGTTTAAATCGTTAAGAATAGCACTTTTTCAATGAATTTAGCCTGAAAGTGTCTTAATTTGCGTATGAATTGCTGTTTAAATCGTTAAGAATAGCACTTTTTCAATGATTTTGGCCTGAAAGTGTCTTAATTTGCGTATGCATTGCTGTTTAAATCGTTAAGAATAGCACTTTTTCAATGAATTTAGCCTGAAAGTGTCTTAATTTGCGTATGAATTGCTGTTTAAATCGTTAAGAATAGCACTTTTTCAATTAATTTAGCCTGAAAGTGTCTTAATTTGCGTATGAATTGCTGTTTAAATCGTTAAGAATAGCACTTTTTCAATTAATTTAGCCTGAAAGTGTCTTAATTTGCGTATGAATTGCTGTTTAAATCGTTAAGAATAGCACTTTTTCAATGAATTTAGCCTGAAAGTGTCTTAATTTGCGTATGCATTGCTGTTTAAATCGTTAAGAATAGCACTTTTTCAATTAATTTAGCCTGAAAGTGTCTTAATTTGCGTATGAATTGCTGTTTAAATCGTTAAGAATAGCACTTTTTCAATGAATTTAGCCTGAAAGTGTCTTAATTTGCGTATGAATTGCTGTTTAAATCGTTAAGAATAGCACTTTTTCAATGAATTTAGCCTGAAAGTGTCTTAATTTGCGTATGAATTGCTGTTTAAATCGTTAAGAATAGCACTTTTTCAATGAATTTAGCCTGAAAGTGTCTTAATTTGCGTATGCATTGCTGTTTAAATCGTTAAGAATAGCACTTTTTCAATGAATTTAGCCTGAAAGTGTCTTAATTTGCGTATGAATTGCTGTTTAAATCGTTAAGAATAGCACTTTTTCAATGAATTTAGCCTGAAAGTGTCTTAATTTGCGTATGCATTGCTGTTTAAATCGTAAAGAATAGCACTTCTTCAATGAATTTAGCATGTAAGTGTCTTAATTTGCGTATGAATTGCTGTTTAAATCGTTAAGAATAGCACTTTTTCAATGAATTTAGCCTGAAAGTGTCTTAATTTGCGTATGAATTGCTGTTTAAATCGTTAAGAATAGCACTTTTTCAATTAATTTAGCCTGAAAGTGTCTTAATTTGCGTATGAATTGCTGTTTAAATCGTTAAGAATAGCACTTTTACAATGAATTTAGCCTGAAGTGTCTTAATTTGCGTATGAATTGCTGTTTAATGGTTAAGAATAGCACTTTTTCAATGAATTTAGCCTGAAAGTGTCTTAATTTGCGTATGCATTGCTGTTTAAATCGTTAAGAATATCTCTTTTTCAATGAATTTAGCCTGAAAGTGTCTTAATTTGCGTATGCATTGCTGTTTAAATCGTTAAGAATATCACGTTTTCAATGAATTTAGCCTGAAAGTGTCTTAATTTGCGTATGAATTGCTGTTTAAATCGTTAAGAATAGCACTTTTTCAATGAATTTAGCCTGAAAGTGTCTTAATTTGCGTATGCATTGCTGTTTAAATCGTTAAGAATAGCACTTTTACAATGAATTAAGCCTGAAAGTGTATTAATTTGCGTATGCATTGCTGTTTAAATCGTTAAGAATAGCACTTTTTCAATGAATTTAGCCTGAAAGTGTCTTAATTTGCGTATGCATTGCTGTTTAAATCGTTAAGAATAGCACTTTTTCAATTAATTTAGCCTGAAAGTGTCTTAATTTGCGTATGAATTGCTGTTTAAATCGTTAAGAATAGCACTTTTTCAATGAATTTAGCCTGAAAGTGTCTTAATTTGCGTATGAATTGCTGTTTAAATCGTTAAGAATATCACTTTTTCAATGAATTTAGCCTGAAAGTGTCTTAATTTGCGTATGCATTGCTGTTTAAATCGTTAAGAATATCACGTTTTCAATGAATTTAGCCTGAAAGTGTCTTAATTTGCGTATGAATTGCTGTTTAAATCGTTAAGAATAGCTCTTTTTCAATGAATTTAGCCTGAAAGTGTCTTAATTTGCGTATGCATTGCTGTTTAAATCGTTAAGAATAGCACTTTTACAATGAATTAAGCCTAAAAGTGTATTAATTTGCGTATGCATTGCTGTTTAAATCGTTAAGAATAGCACTTTTTCAATGAATTTAGCCTGAAAGTGTCTTAATTTGCGTATGAATTGCTGTTTAAATCGTTAAGAATAGCACTTTTTCAATTAATTTAGCCTGAAAGTGTCTTAATTTGCGTATGAATTGCTGTTTAAATCGTTAAGAATAGCACTTCTTCAATGAATTTAGCCTGTAAGTGTCTTAATTTGCTTATGAATTGCTGTTTAAATCGTTAAGAATAGCACTTTTTCAATGAATTTAGCCTGAAAGTGTCTTAATTTGCGTATGAATTGCTGTTTAAATCGTTAAGAATAGCACTTTTTCAATGAATTTAGCCTGAAAGTGTCTTAATTTGCGTATGAATTGCTGTTTAAATCGTTAGGAATAGCACTTTTTACAATGAATTTAGCCTGAAAGTGTCTTAATTTGCGTATGAATTGCTGTTTTAATCGTTAAGAATAGCACTTTTTCAATGAATTTAGCCTGAAAGTGTCTTAATTTGCGTATGCATTGCTGTTTAAATCGTTAAGAATAGCACTTTTTCAATGAATTTAGCCTGAAAGTGTCTTAATTTGCGTATGCATTGCTGTTTAAATCGTTAAGAATAGCACTTTTTCAATGAATTTAGCCTGAAAGTGTCTTAATTTGCGTATGAATTGCTGTTTAAATCGTTAAGAATAGCACTTTTACAATGAATTTAGCCTGAAAGTGTCTTAATTTGCGTATGAATTGCTGTTTAAATCGTTAAGAATAGCACTTTTACAATGAATTTAGCCTGAAAGTGTCTTAATTTGCGTATGAATTGCTGTTTAAATCGTTAAGAATAGCACTTTTTCAATGAATTTAGCCTGAAAGTGTCTTAATTTGCGTATGAATTGCTGTTTAAATCGTTAAGAATAGCACTTTTACAATGAATTTAGCCTGAAAGTGTCTTAAATTGCGTATGAATTGCTGTTTAAATTGTTAAGAATAGCACTTTTTCAGTTAATTTAGCCTGAAAGTGTCTTAATTTGCGAATACATTGCTGTTTAAATCGTTAAGAATAGCTCTTTTTCAATGAATTTAGCCTGAAAGTGTCTTTATTTGCGTATGAATTGCTGTTTAAATCGTTAAGAATAGCACTTTTTCAATGAATTTAGCCTGAAAGTGTCTTAATTTGCGTATGAATTGCTGTTTAAATCGTTAAGAATAGCACTTTTTCAATGAATTTAGCCTGAAAGTGTCTTAATTTGCGTATGCACTGCTGTTTAAATCGTTAAGAATAGCACTTTTACAATGAATTTAGCCTGAAAGTGTCTTAATTTGCGTATGAATTGCTGTTTAAATCGTTAAGAATAGCACTTTTTCAATTAATTTAGCCTGAAAGTGTCTTAATTTGCGTATGAATTGCTGTTTAAATCGTTAAGAATAGCACTTCTTCAATGAATTTAGCCTGTAAGTGTCTTAATTTGCGTATGAATTGCTGTTTAAATCGTTAAGAATAGCACTTTTTCAATGAATTTAGCCTGAAAGTGTCTTAATTTGCGTATGAATTGCTGTTTAAATCGTTAAGAATAGCACTTTTTCTATGAATTTAGCCTGAAAGTGTCTTAATTTGCGTATGAATTGCTGTTTAAATCGTTAAGAATAGCACTTTTACAATGAATTTAGCCTGAAAGTGTCTTAATTTGCGTATGAATTGCTGTTTTAATCGTTAAGAATAGCACTTTTTCAATTAATTTAGCCTGAAAGTGTCTTAAATTGCGTATGCATTGCTGTTTAAATCGTTAAGAATATCACGTTTTCAATTAATTTAGCCTGAAAGTGTCTTAATTTGCGTATGCACTGCTGTTTAAATCGTTAAGAATAGCACTTTTTCAATTAATTTAGCCTGACAGTGTCTTAATTTGCGTATGAATTGCTGTTTAAATCGTTAAGAATAACACTTTTTCAATGAATTTAGCCTGAAAGTGTCTTAATTTGCGTACGAATTGCTGTTTAAATCGTTAAGAATAGCACTTTTTCAATGAATTTAGCCTGAAAGTGTCTTAATTTGCGTATGAATTGCTGTTTAAATCGTTAAGAATAGCACTTTTTCAATGAATTTAGCCTGAAAGTGTCTTAATTTGCGTATGAATTGCTGTTTAAATCGTTAAAAATAGCACTTTTACAATGAATTTAGCCTGAAAGTGTCTTAATTTGCGTATGAATTGCTGTTTAAATTGTTAAGAATAGCACTTTTTCAGTTAATTTAGCCTGAAAGTGTCTTAATTTGCGAATACATTGCTGTTTAAATCGTTAAGAATAGCTCTTTTTCAATGAATTTAGCCTGAAAGTGTCTTAATTTGCGTATGCATTGCTGTTTAAATCGTTAAGAATATCACGTTTTCAATGAATTTAGCCTGAAAGTGTCTTAATTTGCGTATGAATTGCTGTTTAAATCGTTAAGAATAGCTCTTTTTCAATGAATTTAGCCTGAAAGTGTCTTAATTTGCGTATGCATTGCTGTTTAAATCGTTAAGAATAGCACTTTTACAATGAATTAAGCCTTAAAGTGTATTAATTTGCGTATGCATTGCTATTTAAATCGTTAAGAATAGCACTTTTTCAATGAATTTAGCCTGAAAGTGTCTTAATTTGCGTATGCATTGCTGTTTAAATCGTTAAGAATAGCACTTTTTCAATGAATTTAGCCTGAAAGTGTCTTAATTTGCGTATGAATTGCTGTTTAAATCGTTAAGAATAGCACTTTTTCAATGAATTTAGCCTGAAAGTGTCTTAATTTGCGTACGAATTGCTGTTTAAATCGTTAAGAATAGCACTTTTTCAATGAATTTAGCCTGAAAGTGTCTTAATTTGCGTATGAATTGCTGTTTAAATCGTTAAGAATAGCACTTTTACAATGAATTTAGCCTGAAAGTGTCTTAATTTGCTTTTGAATTGCTGTTTAAATCGTTAAGAATAGCTCTTTTTCAATTAATTTAGCCTGAAAGTGTCTTAATTTGCGTATGAATTGCTGTTTAAATCGTTAAGAATAGCACTTCTTCAACGAATTTAGCCTGTAAGTGTCTTAATTTGCGTATGAATTGCTGTTTAAATCGTTAAGAATAGCACTTTTTCAATGAATTTAGCCTGAAAGTGTCTTAATTTGCGTATGAATTGCTGTTTAAATCGTTAAGAATAGCACTTTTTCAATGAATTTAGCCTGAAAGTGTCTTAATTTGCGTATGAATTGCTGTTTAAATCGTTAAGAATAGCACTTTTACAATGAATTTAGCCTGAAAGTGTCTTAATTTGCGTATGAATTGCTGTTTTAATCGTTAAGAATAGCACTTTTTCAATGAATTTAGCCTGAAAATGTCTTAATTTGCGTATGCATTGCTGTTTAAATCGTTAAGAATAGCACTTTTTCAATGAATTTAGCCTGAAAGTGTCTTAATTTGCGTATGCATTGCTGTTTAAATCGTTAAGAATAGCACTTTTTCAATTATTTTGGCCTGAAAGTGTCTTAATTTGCGTATGCATTGCTGTTTAAATCGTTAAGAATATCACGTTTTCAATTAATTTAGCCTGAAAGTGTCTTAATTTGCGTATGAATTGCTGTTTAAATCGTTAAGAATAGCACTTTTACAATGAATTTAGCCTGAAAGTGTCTTAATTTGCGTATGAATTGCTGTTTAAATTGTTAAGAATAGCACTTTTTCAGTTAATTTAGCCTGAAAGTGTCTTAATTTGCGAATACATTGCTGTTTAAATCGTTAAGAATAGCTCTTTTTCAATGAATTTAGCCTGAAAGTGTCTTAATTTGCGTATGCATTGCTGTTTAAATCGTTAAGAATATCACGTTTTCAATTAATTTAGCCTGAAAGTGTCTTAATTTGCGTATGAATTGCTGTTTAAATCGTTAATAATAGCTCTTTTGCAATGAATTTAGCCTGAAAGTGTCTTAATTTGCGTATGCATTGCTGTTTAAATCGTTAAGAATAGCACTTTTTCAATGAATTAAGCCTAAAAGTGTATTAATTTGCGTATGCATTGCTGTTTAAATCGTTAAGAATAGCACTTTTTCGATGAATTTAGCCTGAAAGTGTCTTAATTTGCGTATGCATTGCTGTTTAAATCGTTAAGAATAGCACTTTTTCAATTAATTTAGCCTGAAAGTGTCTTTATTTGCGTATGAATTGCTGTTTAAATCGTTAAGAATAGCACTTTTTCAATGAATTTAGCCTGAAAGTGTCTTAATTTGCGTACGAATTGCTGTTTAAATCGTTAAGAATAGCACTTTTTCTATGAATTTAGCCTGAAAGTGTCTTAATTTGCGTATGCACTGCTGTTTAAATCGTTAAGAATAGCACTTTTACAATGAATTTAGCCTGAAAGTGTCTTAATTTGCGTATGAATTGCCGTTTAAATCGTTAAGAATAGCACTTTTTCAATGAATTTAGCCTGAAAGTGTCTTAATTTGCGTATGAATTGCTGTTTAAATCGTTAAGAATAGCACTTTTTCAATGCATTTAGCCTGTAAGTGTCTTAATTTGCGTATGAATTGCTGTTTAAGTCGTTAAGAATAGCACTTTTTCAATGAATTTAGCCTGAAAGTGTCTTAATTTGCGTATGAATTGCTGTTTAAATCGTTAAGAATAGCACTTTTTCAATGAATTTAGCCTGAAAGTGTCTTAATTTGCGTATGAATTGCTGCTTAAATCGTTAAGAATAGCACTTTTACAATGAATTTAGCCTGAAAGTGTCTTAATTTGCGTATGAATTGCTGTTTTAATCGTTAAGAATAGCACTTTTTCAATGAATTTAGCCTGAAAGTGTCTTAAATTGCGTATGCATTGCTGTTTAAATCGTTAAGAATATCACGTTTTCAATGAATTTAGCCTGAAAGTGTCTTAATTTGCGTATGCACTGCTGTTTAAATCGTTAAGAATAGCACTTTTTCAATGAATTTAGCCTGAAAGTGTCTTAATTTGCGTATGAATTGCTGTTTAAATCGTTAAGAATAGCACTTTTTCAATGAATTTAGCCTGAAAGTGTCTTAATTTGCGTATGAATTGCTGTTTAAATCGTTAAGAATAGCACTTTTACAATGAATTTAGCCTGGAAGTGTCTTAATTTGCGTATGAATTGCTGTTTAAATCGTTAAGAATAGCACTTTTTCAATGAATTTAGCCTGAAAGTGTCTTAATTTGCGTATGAATTGCTGTTTAAATCCTTAAGAATAGCACTTTTACAATGAATTTAGCCTGAAAGTGTCTTAATTTGCGTATGAATTGCTGTTTAAATTGTTAAGAATAGCACTTTTTCAGTTAATTTAGCCTGAAAGTGTCTTAATTTGCGAATACATTGCTGTTTAAATCGTTAAGAATAGCTCTTTTTCAATGAATTTAGTCTGAAAGTGTCTTAATTTGCGTATGCATTGCTGTTTAAGTCGTTAAGAATATCACGTTTTCAATTAATTTAGCCTGAAAGTGTCTTAATTTGCGTATGAATTGCTGTTTAAATCGTTAAGAATAGCTCTTTTTCAATGAATTTAGCCTGAAAGTGTCTTAATTTGCGTATGCACTGCTGTTTAAATCGTTAAGAATAGCACTTTTACAATGAATTAAGCCTAAAAGTGTATTAATTTGCGTATGCATTGCTGTTTAAATCGTTAAGAATAGCACTTTTTCAATGAATTTAGCGTGAAAGTGTCTTAATTTGCGTATGCATTGCTGTTTAAATCGTTAAGAATAGCACTTTTTCAAATAATTTAGCCTGAAAGTGTCTTTATTTGCGTATGAATTGCTGTTTAAATCGTTAAGAATAGCACTTTTTCAATGAATTTAGCCTGAAAGTGTCTTAATTTGCGTACGAATTGCTGTTTAAATCGTTAAGAATAGCACTTTTTCAATGAATTTAGCCTGAAAGTGTCTTAATTTGCGTATGAATTGCTGTTTAAATCGTTAAGAATAGCACTTTTACAATGAATTTAGCCTGAAAGTGTCTTTATTTGCTTATGAATTGCTGTTTAAATCGTTAAGAATAGCACTTTTTCAATTAATTTAGCCTGAAAGTGTCTTAATTTGCGTATGAATTGCTGTTTAAATCGTTAAGAATAACACTTTTACGATGAATTTAGCCTGAAAGTGTCTTAATTTGCGTATGAATTGCTGTTTAAATCGTTAAGAATAGCACTTTTCCAATTATTTTGGCCTGAAAGTGTCTTAATTTGCGTATGAATTGCTGTTTAAATCGTTAAGAATAGCACTTTTTCAATAAATTTAGCCTGAAAGTGTCTTAATTTGCGTATGAATTGCTGTTTAAATCGTTAAGAATAGCACTTTTACAATGAATTTACCCTGAAAGTGTCTTAATTTGCGTATGAATTGCTGTTTAAATCGTTAAGAATAGCACTTTTTCAATGAATTTAGCCTGAAAGTGTCTTAAATTGCGTATGCATTGCTGTTTAAATCGTTGAGAATGTCACGTTTTCAATAAATTTAGCCTGAAAGTGTCTTAATTTGCGTATGAATTGCTGTTTAAATCGTTAAGAATAGCACTTTTACAATGAATTTACCCTGAAAGTGTCTTAATTTGCGTATGAATTGCTGTTTAAATCGTTAAGAATAGCACTTTTTCAATGAATTTAGCCTGAAAGTGTCTTAAATTGCGTATGCATTGCTGTTTAAATCGTTGAGAATGTCACGTTTTCAATAAATTTAGCCTGAAAGTGTCTTAATTTGCGTATGCACTGCTGTTTAAATCGTTAAGAATAGCACTTTTACAATGAATTAAGCCTAAAAGTGTATTAATTTGCGTATGAATTGCTGTTTAAATCGTTAAGAATAGCACTTTTTCAATGAATTTAGCCTGAAAGTGTCTTAATTTGCGTATGAATTGCTGTTTAAATCGTTAAGAATAGCACTTTTTCAATTAATTTAGCCTGAAAGTGTCTTAATTTGCGTATGAATTGCTGTTAAAATCGTTAAGAAAAGCACTTTTCCAATTATTTTGGCCTGAAAGTGTCTTAATTTGCGTATGAATTGCTGTTTAAATCGTTAAGAATAGCACTTTTTCAATGAATTTAGCCTGAAAGTGTCTTAATTTGCGTATGAATTGCTGTTTAAATCGTTAAGAATAGCACTTTTTCAATGAATTTAGCCTGAAAGTGTCTTAATTTGCGTATGAATTGCTGTTTAAATCGTTAAGAATAGCACTTTTTCAATGAATTTAGCCTGAAAGTGTCTTTATTTGCGTATGCATTGCTGTTTAAAACGTTAAGAATATCACTTTTCCAATTATTTTGGCCTGAAAGTGTCTTAATTTGCGTATGACTTGCTATTTTAATCGTTAAGAATAGCACTTTTTCAATTATTTTGGCCTGAGAGTTTCTTAATTTGCGCATGAATTGCTGTTTAAATCGTTAAAATAGCACTTTTTCAATGAACTTAGCCGGAAAGTGTCTTAATTTGCGTATGAATTGCTGAGTTAACGCACGGTGTCCGGGAGAAGTGTTTTTAAAAAAACTTAACTTTATTTCCATCGACCGGCGGAGTTAATAACCGTTCGGATTAGCGTCTGAGTATCAACTGAACTGTTTGGATGGATGCTGGTGCGCTGGTCCGTGTTGAATTATGCTGCGTTGCAAATTATGTTGTGCGCGCTGCTTTGTGATTTGTTTGTTTATCGGTTTGTTTGTTTATCGGTGGCGCGTTCTGCTGCGTGGCGTTTCTCGTGCTGCGCTGTCGTCTTAACTCCTTGCTGCGCTGTCGTCTTAACTGCTGTACTAATAGTTATAGAGCATGACAAAAATTATAATTTGTTTTAAAAATTGTAATGGTTCTATTCTTCACCAATTTATCGTAAAAAAAAATACATTCCTATGGCAATTCGTAACAAAACACTTCAACTAGTAATCTTTTTATGAAATGTTATATTCGAGCAACCCCAACGTTGAACAAATGCATCGACAACTGATAATCGAGTTTACCTACCTCCCCCCTTCCCCCACCATCCTTTTCATCGACATATCACATATTGTTATCGTGAACGTCAATTTATCATTCATTTCAATTTTTACCATGTCGGCATATAATAGTGATCTGCTCTTTTCTATTTTCAGGGCAAACATCGAAGGCATCCGCTGAATGCAACAGCGAGGTCTTTTGCAGCCGCAACAATTATGCCCGAGATGCGGAGAAAATATGCAGATGAAACGGTACAAGTCCATCGACGGATTTAGGTATGTACGCGAAGATTATCATTGTGGCGGAACCAGCAGCAATCGAGCTGGTTCAATCTTTTACAACCATAAAGCTGCTTTGAGCAAGCTTTTGCGTTGTACTTCTGAGTGGGCCAGTAATGCGGATACTTCTCATTGCGCCAAAGAAACTGGACTCACGCAGAAAATGGTGCTGTCGTGGTACGACACGATTCGAACGTTCCTTTGGAAAACGTTAGAATCCACCGGCGTTAGAATTGGAGGGCCCAGTATGACGGCGAAAATCGGCAAGACTGCCATCTCTCGTCGAAAGTTCAACGTCGGTCGGATAAGTGCGTCCAACACGTAGTGGCTTGTGGGTGGTATATGCCGTGAGACGGGAGAAATTTTCCTTGAGCGTGTACTTAATCGCTCGCAAGCCACCCTCAACGATCTTGTGGTCCGGCATGTGGATCCGGTACCACAATTATAACCGACTGTTGGGCAGGTTATAACGGGCTGGTAGCCCAAGGGTTTCCCCACGACACCGTGAATCAATCCATCCATTTTATCAATCCTAGCGATAACTACATCAATACGCAAAGGATTGAGAACGTATGGCGGTGGTTGAAGGCATTTCTAAAAATAAGGAACGAATATAAAAAGTAACATATAAAAATACTTTGCTGAGCATCAATTTCGGAGATGCAATGAAGATGTATTTGTGTCCATATTAGATGCCTTGGGGAATGAAAAAGGAATTCTTGAAATAACGATTTTTGTCGTTTTTTCGCAGGGCGGCTCATAGCAACTTCACTCATGGTCCTGAGAAGAACACATGCGATACGGACCCAAGGAGGTGTTTTTCTGCAATAGGTTGCATAGGTGGCACAATGAGGTTTCACCTCCTTGTAAGAAAAAATATAAAAAATCTTAATTTTCAACACATTTGTGATAGTTTTAAACATTTACTTCCAACTGCTTTTAGCGCTGACGAGAAGCTTTAGGTACGTATTAATCAAACCAATGCAAAGAGGTAAGCAATGCACTTTGAAATGTAGACGATTAAAAAACCGCTCTACCCTTTTTTATTTATTTTTCAACTATAATTTCGTTTTAGCTACACCTACGACGAACGGACAACAAACAACGGATTGTTTTCTTGATGACATTTTAGTTTACGATGGTTTACGCTTACGGGACTTAAACTATTTTTTTGTCAAGTATGCATTAACTTTTGAGCATACTTGCTATCAAGCTCTTACGGAATAGCCATTGAAATTGTCTTATTTACAGACTATACATTTCTTCTATTATGTTAGTTTCAATGGTGTCGGAAGTAACTTTTACTTCAAATGAAGGAGAGTTTTTAGTTGGTAAGAGTCCCACACTACCCGAGATCTACCCTCGGCTACATCCGATCTCCCTCAGGTCTGTCTCCACTTGATCTAGCCAACGAGCTCGCTGTGTTACTCTACGCCTCGTGCCGAACGGGTCGCTGACAAGCACCTTCCTGGTAGGGCATGAGTCCGGCATCCTCGCATACCGCTGCAGTTGTCCGTCCGATGATGTCGATGCCATCCGCGAAGCCAAGGAATTGGAGAGATCGGGTGATAGTCGTGCTCCTTATATCGAATCCCGCGCTTCGCATGACACCTTTCAGAGCGATTTTATATAGTTTTTTTTTACATTACAAAGTATCACAATTTATTATTCTTATTAAAAACGACGTACATGAAATTCAAATACATTATAAATTAAACTAGGTATAATCTTAGTGTATCCAGACTCATACGCAGTGGACCATGATTCGTAGTTATAAGTTCTACATACCTTATGAATATTCTCATTATTTTTGTTTTATCCGCTTTACTAACATTATTAAATTCTGGCATCAACAATTCTTCAAAGGAGGGACATTTTAAGTTCTTTACTTGTACAATCTTTTGCATCATGGTATACAAAGGCTCAGCTCGATGGCATTCTTTAATTTTGAAGCATCCCTGCTATACACCTCAAAAACACCTCATGAAAACATACATTTCATAAACACGTACGTAGGAACAATTAATCACACCAGCACCTTACGCCACAATTATTTAAACTCAAGCAACCTATACCCCACCAAGAACAGCATATTCAGCAAATTTGATCAAACACCCATTGCAATAAGAACATCAAAAACCGACTAGCGCACTCGGCTAGCGAGTTGCGCAAGGCAATACGAAACAAAACCAACCAATGCACCGAACATCGCACGGTGCAGACAACGGTCAGCAACTAAGCGTAAAACTTTATCCACTCCGAACCATCGCAAACAAATAGATTAAAACAGAAATAATCATAGCGACACATTTTATGCAAATGCAGCAATCGATCGCACCGCGACCAACTCATCCATAGCGACACATTTTATGCAGGCGCAGCAATCGATCGCACCGCGACCAACTCATCCATAGCGACACATTTTATGCAAGCGCAGTGTTCGATCGCCCCGAAACAAGCAAATAATGAATGATAATTTCATATCAGCAGGTTAACGAATAAAGAAACGGAAACGACTCAAAACCAAATCACCCTAAGGAAAATTCCATATGTAACTTAATTCTTTTGTTTACAACGAAGCGCTATGCTCTTGCCGTCAACCAAGAAGTTACTCAATAACGTAAAAAGTTTTAACCTAACCAAAGGCGAATGAACTAACCATAATTTATAGAAATTTTTGGTATAAATAAAGCTGTCTTTCCCAACCAACGAGAGAGTTGGTTCTGGGCTAGACTAGATGCAAATCAAATCCTGACGTCCAATTTCTTCCAAGAGCTTTGAGAGTTCCCCTAACCAAGGTAAGGCCTCAAATCTCCAACGAGCCAGTAAGGGATGTTCCCTCTGAATATCTAGAGTCGCCTGGCCGACTCAACGCCGTTGAGCTTCGAATGTCCCCCTACCAAAGGTAAGGCCTCGATGTCTCCAACAATCCAGTAAGGAAGATTCTCATCTAGAATCTTCACGATTGCCTGGACAATCGATAAAGGGAAGAATTGGTTCGCTCAGCAAGTTGTTGTTCGTCGTTCTCGTCGAAATCCAAATGAACCACGTAAGTACGGCGCGATTCAAATCGAATATGCGCAAAGCCCCCTCGTAAAAGACCGACCGATCCTGCGTATCACATGGTGACCGTTTTCCTCCATGTTACTTGGCGACCTTATTTCCTTCATATTATAATTTTATTCTTTAGAGATTCTAATTTTCAATCATACAATTTTTCTCTATAAGGAATCCTGTTGTTTACTAAAGCATAGTACTTGCTTCTCTCACATGAAAATAGGCTGTTATTATTTATATTACACCAAATAATAGGCCAACTCCTGTTTGGATTCTTTCTTACTATATTTGGCAGTGGTAATTTATCCAAGGCAATCCTGTAAATTATTCTCGCATTGGGCTCTTGCTTGTATGACAGTGGCGTGTAGGCTAATTCAATCGCTATTTGTTTCGCACAAGGATAGGTAGTTGGTATGTTCTGTATGAAAGGAGGGTTTCCTGTATTTTCAATTAATATTTTAGTATAAGGCATGTATTCTCTTTCTATCCAGTGTCTATTTATGAGCAGTGTCTTTAATTTTAATCTTGGATTTAGCAAGTTTAGACCTCCCTGTGTTTAGGAAGCGCCAATTGATCAAGACTTATTCGTAGATCTTGTTGTGATCGCATGAATATGCCCAGCAATCTTAATATTTTTGCTAGATGTAATGAGCTTATTGAGATGACTGAACCGACGAACCAAAGTTTCGATGTAATGAACGTATTAGCTAAAATTGCTTTTTGCTGTAAATTTAGGTCTCTATTTTTATGTTGCCAAATAATGTGTGCAAATTTATGGGTTGTAACATCCCAATTTAATTTCATAATTAATCTCATAGAATTGGTAAACAAAATTCCAAGTAATTTGATTTATCAGTGGTAAGCAGCCATGGAATTTTCAGGCTAGTACTTTTAGAAATTATTCCTATGTCCAAATCACTTTTGACCATTGACCAGCTTGTGACTTATTTAGATTTAGTTTTATTCCGGCTATTTTACTGAAAGCATTGAATTCATTTTTAATTTGTTCAATTTGGTCTTCAGAGGTTATTATGATCGATATATCGTCTGCGTATGCATTTATTAAGTTGTCAGGACTATTACAAATTTTTTCAAGATTCGTCAGTAGAGGAGATATATAAATTACAAATAGATGCATAGCATGGGGGTCTCCTTGCCTGACAGAACAGTTAATTTGTATGGCTTCTGATAGTATTCCGTTGATGTATAGTTTAGCGGTAGCAGTATAATTGAGTTACTGAATGTTTTCTAAAAGTTTGAGATTAAAACCAAATTTCTTCATTGTGGTGTAAAGAAAGTTATGGTTAACTCTATCAAATGCTTTTGGCAAATCAAAAGAGCTGAGTTTTCCTGTTTTGTTTTTTTTTTGAGTTCTATAATTCTATCTTTAACCGAAAGTAATGCTTGAAAGATGTTTTTGCCGTTGTTGCAACATTTTTGACAAGCTGGTATTATATTACGTGTACCTAAAATCTTAGTGATTCTGTGTTTCATTATACGGTTGAAAAGTTTGAAATCTGTATTTAAGAGAGAAATTGGTCTATATGAATCAAGATTGCTATCGTCTTGGTTATGTTTTTTAGTTAGAACTATTATTCCTTCTGTTAACTTGTTTGGGACTGGAACGTGTAGAATATCGTTCATTATGAGATTCAATTCTTTGTGAATTAAATCAAAGGTGTATTCAAAAAACTCTTTCGGTATACCATCGAGGCCTGGACCACGATTACTGTTGGAATTTTTTAAAGCTACGTAGATTTCTTCAGTACTTATTTCATTCATACAGTTTTTGTTCAATTCACATTCTTTTGGAATTGTGATCGACGAAGAAAAATATGCATCATTTATTAGAGTTTCGGCAGTAAATAGCTTTTTAAAGTGATCTTCTATGTGCTTTTGAATCTCTTGTTGGTTCTCGATAATTTCGTCATTATCTGTCTTTAGCTTGATTATTTCAGTTCGTCTCTCTCTCTGCTCTTTCGTTAAGGTGGAAAGTAGAAATATTTTCTCCAGATATGTAAGATGAACTAGTTTGGATATAATTACCAGTGAAGCTCCTTTGTAAATTAAGTATTTCTGCCTTGATTCTATTTATATTAGCTAATTCTTGTGGGCTTTGTAGAAGGATATTGTATGATTGGTTGAGTTGTGCGAGGAGAGAGTTGTATTTGTGATTAAATGTTTTATAGTATTCATTATTTTTCCACTTAAAAAAGCGTTTGATGTTGGGCTTAGCATAATCTAACCACCAATTTAACCAAGAATGATAATTTTTCTTTTGTCTTGTCCATTTAGTCCAATGAGTTTTGAATTGTTCTAGATTTTCCGCGGTGATAAGGTATTTTCGTAATGACCAGAGTTTTTGTCTCCTGTTAACGTTGTTAGGTATATCGTTTGGTATTGCAATTCGAATAACGTAAGCTCTATGATCACTTACGGCAACGCTATGTACATATGTAGTCCGAAGATTTTGTTTAAGGTTTTTTGAGATATATATTCTGTCTATACGAGAGGTAGTGTTACTAGTTATGTATGTGTAATCTATGTGATTATTTAATATCGACCATGTATCTTCTACATTTAAGTGTTGTATCGATTGTCTTAGGCAGAAGCTTACACTAGAGGAACCTGTAGCATCGTTAGGATTAATAACACAGTTGAAATCTCCTGCTATTATTAAGTATTCTGGACTATGCCTCAGATAGTATGCTAGTGTATACTTATAGAAGTTGTCACGATGTTGCCTGTTTTGTGTCCCAGAAGGAGCATATAGATTAACTAATTTGACTTTGTCATTAATTATGACAGTGATTAATCTTCCATCTAAGCTTTTATCAACATGAGAGTGTTTTATTCCTTTTTTAATGCCGATGGCGGTGCCTCTCTGTCTGTTGTCTTCATTTGTGTAGGTGTCAAAGCCGTAAAGTTCGAAATCTTGGTTTTTAATTTCTTGTAGACAAATTATGTCAATATCAAGAAGTCGTATTGTGTTTTGTAGTAAGTCTAACTTTGTTTTGTTCATTATATTGTTAATATTGAGTGTTGCAATGCGCACACTCAAACTATTTGCGTGGAATGACATTTCTGATTTGCAATCACAACTGCGTCGTGGTTTTACTCAGCCACGTCAAATTCACTAAAGTTAATCAATTCTGGTTGTTACGAGCTTTCTCTTTTATCTTTGTAACATTCAACTTCTTTCTCCCTTTTTGGCACTTTACTCACACAATCGTCCTTAATGTGGTTGCACGGTATCAGTCGTTTACCGTTATTTTAGTAGCGTTCTCCCTTTATGAGTTGTTCTCCGATAAGATGATCTTGGTGATGCTGTGCGTCAACAGCTCTCTCTTCTTCCTTTATCGTTCTTTTCGTCTGGTACCTGAGGGTATGTATACCGCGTTCTTCCTTTCTTCGTTGTAATTGTAACAAAATCAGTCAGTTTCTTCTCAGCCTGTCGCTTGGCTGAAAGTGACCGAGATGGTCTTCCGCTTGTCTTTGCCGTATTTCTCCGTCGTGTGGGTGAAGTCGAGACTTCTGTGTTTCGTTGCGTTGTTCCATTAGAATGTGTAGATGATGTCTTAGTATTGTACTCCTCTTGTTTCGAGATGCTGCTCAGTTTGGCAGAGCTTGGTTGTTGTATTGGTTCTTTTCGCGTGATGGTTCGTTGCTGAGGCTGTGGTGTCTTCGCCGCCACCATGTGGGCATTTTTTCCTTCCACCTCACTCTTCCTGCTTCCTAAAGCAGTGATGTTTGCGTATGATTTCAACCAGTCACTGACACTTACTTTTTGTACAGTTAGTCTTCTGTTCTGAACGCAGGTCATGCCATGATGGACAGAGCTGTCACATTTGCGACAGGTTGATTGCTGCCCTCAGTGCGTAGTGTCGTCTCTCCATTTTTGTGTATGTATGAAGGTATTTGTTTTATAATCACCATACGCACATACCGAAAACCATTCGGCAGATCAGCACATGGAAAGGCGTTATTCCATACACCTTCCGTAACAGAAACGACATCGCCAAAATTGCCCATATACTCGGCAATGTCAGTGTTTGTAACGTACACTGATAAGTCGTGGATCTTGACTATCGTGGATTCATCATCCATTGTTATGGCAATGGGAAAGAGTTTGCCCTGGCATGTGATTTCATGCCTACCATCGTGCTTTTCAACGATGTCCAACGCTACGTTGGGGTCCTTGATTTCTACGTGCGCAGCTGTAGATGACGTGCTTAGATGGATTCTGCTAATTTGCTCCATGCTCAGTCCAAGCTTGGAGGTGATAAAATCTATCACTTCGCTTTGTTGGGAGATTAGAGAAGTCCACTTTGATAGTGGAAACTCTTCTCTCCAGCATCTCTGACCGGTTGTTGCACTTGTTTGTATTATTAATTAGTTTCTCTTTTTGATTGCGTGAGCTCACGATAAACACGTCTGAACCCCACGAGCTCTAAATCCTAAAGTAGACAGGAGAGTCTGTCTCCTTGCCCGGCACTTGTGGAGGATCTGCCGTACAGTTAAGATTTGGTCACGCGTGGATTTTCCGCCAACAAATCCAACTTGATAGCTTCCGACGAAATCTGTAATCATGCTGACTGTTGTAGTGCTGATCTCTTCTGCTTTTTGCACCTGGTCCATTCTCTCCTGTATGTGTTCCACTCAGGTGTCCGTTGAAGTCTCAGGTGTTCGTTGAAAACATCTAAACTGTGTAAAATTATTCAAATATCTTTCATACTCCAACGCCTTAGCGACTCATACAGTGGAAATAATTTTGCTATTCTTTTACTATATTCTCTATAAGTATAGCTATTTCGAAAAATTGCCAACTTTTCTCTACTCTTATGTTTTCATTCAATGTTGATCATGCAAAAAAGCATAATTGAATTGTGTGTAGAATAGTGATGTAAGTATAACAGGTGTACGTAAAAATAAAATATTTTATGATTTTTCACAATTTTTAATTGATTTATTTTAGAACAAACAGGTGTTTGTGAATTCAAAACTGGTGCACATAGATATGCTTGATGAATATCAACGTTTCTGCTGCATTCAGGAAAAAATTTTCTCCTTGATGTTCTTACATATATGCTTACCGGGATTCAAGGGATCAGAATTTGCATGTAAATGCATTGCAATTTTTCAAAATTGGATCGATTCAACTTAAATTGTTGGTAAAATAAATATTCAAAACAACCTTACGTGTGTGTTTTATTCATTATTTTTTTTCATTTATTAGCAATGTAGTTTTCAATAGCGGAGCATAAGGTAGCAAAGTATGATCCAGCATATAGATTACCTATCGGCATAAAAACTACTGTTAATCTTATTCTCATACCTACCATATAAATAGAAAAATTTAAATTCAAATCGGTACAACGGTTTTGGCAAAGTGTAGCTATAAACAATGCGACAGTTTTAATTTTGAATTAAATTTATTACTTCTCTGAAAAAATTAAATTTAAAAAAAACTCGTCTGATAGCCATAAGGAAATGCAACCAAGCTATACCAAAAAATTAAAAAAAAAACAGAGCTACAACACAACTAACAGTAAAGGTTTAAAAACTAGGACTTGTTAATGAATATCTTTCACATCACCCGGAAGCACCTTTTGCCAGAAGAAGAAACGTTTGGAATAACCATTACTATTTAGTAAAACATGTTTCAGAAAATTTGCAGCAAAACACGTGGCTGAATGATACACGATCAATAAACACGATTGAGAAGCCAGCAGATAAAATTCTTTCAGGACATTTCATATGTTAGAAACATCAGACCGTTCGCATTCCACTTTTTGGAGCGTACATATGTGTTGATTTGGTTTCGCAAAAATTGGAACAAAAATTTCTTGGAATAGTTTTTCTTTTGAACCGAGCATGCCCGGGATATGGCAAATAACTAGAAGGAAATGCCTAGTTAATTTTGTTTCATTGCTTTTTTCGTGAATGTAATTCACAGTCACCACATTCAGTGGTGACAATACGGCATCAGTCCGTAATACTTTATAAATAAATAAATAAAATAGTTTTTCTTTTGCTTTATACATTTGTGAAACGTAATGTTTCATAAAATGTAATTGATTTAGTTATCCAGGACGATGTTTCATGCTTCAATAAAAATTTATAACTTGGTATTTGGTCGGACACAACTGGGGTCACTTTCGGCTGTACATCCCATTGGTAGAATGATGGTGAGAGCGTTGATGTAACTTAGGAACAGCATGAGCCCTCTATTGTGACTCTGTATCTAAATCAGGATTAATTAATTAATAAAGAAATTGTAGCTGTAAAATTAAAAACAAACTAAAATAATTAACCTATGTTTATAATGAAATCATGAGTTGCCAGTGAAGCATTGCCAATTTTATTTTTACTAGATATGATTGACGTTGGCGAGTGGCTGTATGAATTTGCCCACAAGCTTTGTCCCGATTTCGTTCCTGCGCAAAGCTTTACACAACATGCGCCTGGTAGTGACCCTAGGATGGATTCACCGTTCACAATGGTAGAGCTGTCACTTGCTCTCCTATCAAGCAAAAATTCCTCCCCAGGTCTGGATCAGATTAGTAGCAAATTGCTTCAAAATCTGCCCGACATAGGGAGGAAACGTCTGTTACGCATCTTCAACAATATGTTGGAGGTCAACAGAGGAGATGGAGGACCTTCAAGGAGGAGAGAAGTGAAAGTTGTCACTATCTTAAAGCCTGGCAAACCGCCATCAAGACACGATTCGTATCGGCCAATATCGTTACTGTCGTGTCTGAGGAAACTCCTTGAAAGGATGATTCTTTTCCGGTTAGAAGAATGGTTGGAATCGAACAACCTTCTCTCAAATACCCAGTTTGGTTTTCGTAAAGCCAGGGGTACTAATGACTGCTTAGCCCTTCTGGTTACAGAAATTGAGCTTGCTCGTGCACGCAAGCAGAACATGGGATCTATTTTCCTAGATATACAGGGGGCATTTGACTCAGTATCACCATACAAGCTGAGTCAAAAATTAGAAAATGTGGGGCTGGGTCCAAAGTTGAACAACTTGCTGTTCAACCTTTTGTCGGAAAAAGCTATGTATTTCAACAATGGTCATGTGCAACTAAAGCGGACCAGCTTCCATGGACTAGCACAAGGGTCCTGCTTGAGCCCCCTGTTATACAACTTTTACGTTAGCGAAATAGATTCTTGTCTAGCACCAAACTGCAGCATTAGACAATTGGCTGATGACGGCGTCATATCTTTTGCAAGCAGGGACGCCGCCGAAATACAACTGGCTTTACAAACCACTTTGGACAATCTTGCCGAGTGGTCTGAAAACCTTGGTATCAAGTTTTCTGCAACGAAAACTGAGATGGTAGTCTTTTCCCCTTTTAGCGACACGACAAAAAACAGGGAGAAAAGACTATTTGACCCGAAAATTGATGTCTTTTTGTACGGTGAAAAGATATCAACTACCGACAATTTTCGATACCTTGGTGTTTGGTTCAACTCAAGGCTAAACTGGAGTACACACATCACCCATCTGGTGCAAAAATGCAGTAAAAGAATCAACTTTCTAAGGACAGTCACAGGATTCTGGTGGGGCGCACATCCATCAGACGTCCTGCGACTGTATAAGACAACGGTACTATCCGTGTTGGAATATGGAAGCATATGCTTCCATTGGGCATCCAACACGCATATCCTCAAATTAGAGAGGCTACAGTATCGTTGTCTTAGACTCGTACTAGGGAGCATGAAATCCACACATAACATGTCCCTAGAAGTGATGACCGGAGTGATGCCGCTAAAACTTCGTTTTGAAATGCTGTCGCTTCGCCTTCTAGTCCGTTCTTCAGTATCAAATCCCTTGATCGAAGAAAATTTTAAAGCGCTTCTAGAGACAGGTTCTAAGAGCAAGATCTTGAAAATCTACGAAGATTTTGTTGCCCTACAAGTGCATCCTAGCGCTCCACAGGCATTAAACCGTGCTGCCCTTCCTGAGACCTACAGTTCCCTTTTAACAACAGATTCCTCGTTGCACGAGGAAATTAAGACCATACCGAATGATCTTCGCCCGATGGTAGTTCCGGGCATTTTCAGGGATAAGTATAGTCATTTAGACCAAAGAAGCCAGTATTATACTGATGGATCATCCTCTAAGGAAGGCACCGGCTTCGGCGTTTTTAGTGAGTCCGCCGAAGCATTTTTCAAATTGCGGGAGCCGTGTAGTGTCTACACCGCAGAACTAGCCGCACTCTTGTACGCACTATTGATGATAGCAGCGAGACCTTCGGATCAGTACTTCATCTTTACAGATAGCCTTAGCGCTATTGAAGCACTACGATCCCCGAAGGCTGTTAAGAGCCAGGATTTCCTTGTCATTAAAATCATAGAATTGCTTGACTCCATGTTCGACAAGGCGTTCAGGATTTCGCTAATTTGGGTACCTTCTCATTGTGGAATTCCCGGCAACGAGAAGGCAGACTCACTGGCCAAAACAGGCGTCCAACAAGGCGCATTTTACGACCGTCCGATCTCGGCCCGAGAGTTTCTTCGTCTACCACAGCAACTTTTCCTGTCTCGCTGGCAGAGCATGTGGGAGGCGGATGATCTCGGGCGATTCCTTTTCTCGATCTCTCCGCAAGTGTCCCTGCGGCCTTGGTTCGGTGGGCTCTCTGTAGACCGGGCGTTCATACGCATGATGTCTCGACTTATGTCGAATCATTTCGCGTTGAATGCTCATCTTCAGCGTATAACTCTGGCTCAGACAAAGGTGTGTGGCTGCGGTGACGGATTTCACGATGTGGATCACCTTCTGTGGTCCTGCGTGGAGTTTGAAACCGCAAGACCCTCCTTGTTGGGCGCAGTCGAGAGCATCGGCAGACGACCTGGTACAGAAATAAGAGAAATTTTGGCGACTAGGGACCTCACCTACATGAGGCTCATCTTCCGATTCGCCAAAGACAACGGTCTTATCCTTTGATTCCACATCCTCATTATCCTTCCAAACCATATCCGCCATTCCTTTTTTGTTATTCGTTGTGTTGTCTTGTTGTTGTTTTTTGGTAACGCCCGAGTGATCCGTTGACGGAACAATGGCATCCGGGCTCAATGACTGCGTTGTCGTAAAAAGAGGGACAGACTTTGCAACAGTGTTCTTCATCCCAGTCCAGCCTTGGTGAAGTGGGTTCGGCCTTGCTGGCGTTGGCTTCGGAGGTGGTCGGCGGGTTCGATATCGTGGTTAGCAGAAAGCCTGCTGTTACGGGATAGAGCTCGCCGATAGCTTTTGAGTTCGGTGCTGGCCTGGTCGAGCTTTGACTATCACTGCTTGGGCGCACTGGGCTGCTTGAGGAACACTGTTCACAGGCAATTGTGTGTGCTGTCTTGTTTGTTTTTTTTGTTATTGTTACAGCCGAGACCCGATAGACGGAAGGACGATGTCCAAATTCCGATCCGCCGACACCAGAACCCCAAATCCAGCCATCACATCCATAGGAAAAGCAATAGAACCGGATCCCGATAACAAACATCCCTATCATCTACACCAACAACCTGGATACACACCCTGCAACCACCTCACACTCACAACCGAGCATGCCCGGGATAAGGCAAATAACAGGGAGGAAATGCCTTGTTAATTTTTGTTAATTTTTGTGAATTTGTAAAAGTCAACACATGCGGTGTTGACAATACGGCGTCAAGCCGTAATCCTAAAAATATAAATAAATAAATATGATTGACGTTTTGTAGTTAAACGGCCAAGCGGTTTTACATGAATTAAGAAACTAGTTTTGTTACTTAAATATCTCACAATTTATTTTTCATACTCGGTAATACTTTTGACTCTATGAACAACAGTTGGCATATATATGTATTACATCCACGCATTGTAATAAAGTTAATGTATTGAGCACTCGAGAAGTTTTTTTTTGCGATACAACAAAAAAACAGATTGAATGATTTAACATAGCTCCGGAATTGAATAGAGGCCGGCACGTGTAGAAAAAAGGATGGAAAGAAATTAATAGGAGTCTGATGTATAAAGACAGACTGTCCGTCTTATTCAACTATGAGCTACTGTTCAGCAAGTACAAGGTTGACTGTTAGGTACTAGTTGTTGAGCCAGTAAGCTAGCCAGCCCGTTTAATTAACGTACGAACTGCTCAACGGTTTGAAATTCCAGTAGAATCAGAGACAAAGGCGCGAACCTTTTACCATAACACAGCCGGTACCTACGGCGATGTGTTAGACTGCGATCCTGTAATGTTAAAATAAAATGACCTGCCCAGCTTGCAAGGAAATCGATCAGCATGGTAGACATAACGTGATTGCATTACGCTACATCCGTTAAAATGTAAAAGAATACAGCACACCCGGCTCCACTAGAGCGCACTATTCAACCACAATACTGTATAGGTGCGCACATCAGTCGCAATATGGTTTACAAAATAACGAAGCAGAAGTTGTGTTATCGCAAGTGTGAATCCAGTGAAATACTTACCCAACTTTAAATATCAGTATCCCAACTGACATTTTATAGCAGGCTTATAGCGGTTTTCGAGTTCTTTTAGCTAAATCTCGATGCTTAATCTTGCCTTAGAGAGCAGCAGATTTAGCTAATTATAACAGTTCGAACGCGTGGTTTCACGTAGTTTTTTCACCCATTTCCTTCGGATCCAAGCTGTCATAGGCCAGAGGCGCTATGGCAGCGCAAATCAAAACAAAACAAACAATAACACTCGGATTAGATTGTGATATGAATGATGATTTTTTATTTATTCAACAAACCCGTCATGTTTCTTTCTCTCCGTTGCACTCCTCGTGTTCGCCAGTGTTCCTTTAGGGGGAAAAAACAAGACTGTGAGTTGAGAAATGATGCTCTTCGCCGTACATGAGATGCTGAACCATACCTCATCTCTCGCAGAAAACATGTTACGGGAAGCGGCAAACACGAATCGATCATCACCGAGTGAAACTCCAGGCTACCGCAGCTCACCTACACGCAAATACACGATTAATCCTAACACCATCTGCATTCAAACACCGGGTCATGCGCTTCGGCTTATCCGTGCGCGTGCGACATCCTCCCCCCATCACATTCAGAACACGACTGTCGCTCAGCGTGCTCAGGGCAGAGCGAATAAGGAAAGAGAGAAGCAGAAATTTGCAGGGGTGTCCAGACGGTTTTAAAATGCGCGCTGCATGCCAGTACCAAAACGGCGCGCGAGAAACAGTTCGAGCGCCCCTGCACACGTGTGTTCGCTCTCTCCCACTCAGGGGCTCTCAAGCGGAGGATCATGGTTCGAGCAGTGCACGGCACATTGCGGGAAGTGAGAAAATGTTTGAGCGCCACTGCACGCGAGAGCGAACGGTTGTGTGCTGTGCTGCTCGTTCCTACGGCAAACTGGTATGGTGCTGAGCTGCTCTAAGAGCGTAACGAACATTCGCGCATGAAGCGAGCAGTTATGGCGAGGATCGGGCAATTTTTTTTTGAAATTTAGCCTTTTTTGTATAACAGATGTCAGTTGGGATAGCACTCAATTGCGTTATGCACAAATCGACAAAAATTGACCTTCTAAATACATACACCTTGTTTTAAATACATACACCTTGTTCTAAATACATACACCTTGTTTGTGCCTGGGCAATGTAATGTCACCGTAGCAGTGTCGAGCTGTCATCCGGTGCGCGTGGTACGCTGTGCAAAGTGCGCTCCGTTTTTATTTGGTTAAAAAAGGGCGTAAAATTGTGCTCGATCCACCAGAAATTGTGCACAATGGAGGTAAAATGGCAAGTTTTGCTGTACAAAAGTAAGAACGGCTCCAAAATCGGTGAAATAATGTGTATCAAAGTGGCCCATGGTTCCAGCACATAAGTGCGGTAAGCAGACTCAAATGGACCCAGTTTTCCCGGTGATAGTGAACCGATCGGAGAGCGGTTTGTGTTTCAGTTCAGTGATAAATGGTCAATAAAGTGGTTTCAGTGAAGAAACTGTGGATTTCCGCTGCTTTTAGGACGGAATGTAGCGCGTGTAGGCCACACAAACAACAACAACAACAACAGCCGTCAAGGTTGGTTGGCACACAATTTCTCGGGGAATCCCCAACTTCTCGGGTTTTGAAGTGAGTGAAAACGGTCGATAAGGTGGCTAATATGTTGCGCAAGCAGAAAGCGGTGTAAAAATCGGCCAATTAGTGCGAAAGCTACGTGGTCCAAAAAGTGCATCAATGGTGGGGTGGTGGGGGTGATGCAGTGTCGGGTGTGTGTTTTTGCGGCCAATTTCGCACGGATAGGTCCGGAAGCGATCCTTTCCGGTGTGGTAGTGTGCAATCAATTGATCGAACCCAAAAAACCGCAGTGAAAAACGTCTTAAGTAGGCTAAATAAGTGAACAAACGGAGGTGGCAGAAGTGTGACAGCACCACCACGTGGCGGATATACCGCGTTTAATGCAAAAGTGTAAATAACTTGCTCATTTATGGATCGAATTGAGTGCGGTTTGAATTGTAGTGATGTGAAACGAGCGTGCAGTCCTTTTCCGTCGGAAAAACGGTGGAAATTCGGAAATTTATGGAAATTTGTAGGCTGTCGGCTTTCCGGCGTCCGAATTTTGACAAAAGCAAAAACGGATTCTCATCGGATAAAAATCGCCAGTACCCAAGCGACAAAAAATAAAACTGCTCAAATTGCAAGCAGCTTTTCTGGTAAAATCAGAAGTGTGTTCGGAATAGCTGTTGTTGGCTGGGAGGGTTTGCTGGGACATGTTGCAGGTGCTCGACAACTGCTCGACTACTTCTCGAATATGGATGCTTTAGCCAAAAGTATACCTGGCGTATACTTGGGTGTAAGATTATTCGTCACAGCGTTTTTATGAGTGGATTTTAGTTCGCGAGAAGTGCTCGATTTTTTTCGAGCGCTGTTTGAATTAATCAAAGCGTTCGCGAGTGATGCTTTGTTATTGGAATTGTTTAGTAGCTTAAAAATACTGCTCTAAACTGCTCGCATATCCAGGCAGGTGCAAATAGTGCATGGTATATACTTTGGAGTGTGTGTGTTTACTGGTTCAGAGTGGCTCTAAGAGTAAAATGAAGTGTGCGATTAGTGCTCGATTCTTCAGGCACTGCTGGAGTGACACAAATTATCGGTAAGTGCGTGTGTTGTTGTTACTACCAGGACTACTATTGCTAGTAATCGTTCAGTATATAAAACTCCTCGCAACTTTAAATGAGATTTAATTCATTCCTAATGTTCTGATTATTCTTTCATTTGCCTAGCTTTTATCCTCTTTGATCTGCGTAGTTTTGGCGAGGATGATTCACTACTTTTTCTTTTTGAATGCATTTTTTCTCTTCCGGTTGGTACTCTTGTTTCATTATTTCCTGTCGCAGTATCAGTCATTGATATAGTTATATGCAAAGTAGGGTGAAATTCACCTGAGAGCTGAGCAGCACGAATCTGATTGGTATGCACCATTCTAACATTCCAATGTAAATTAATGAAGTAAGTGCTAGGACTTATTTTCTGTAATACTATCGCGGGTATCCACCTAACTATATCTTCTTGATGATTTCTATATAATATTTTGTCTCCACGGCTATAGGTATGATGAGTGGGTCTTACTGATTTCGTTACACGGTTAGTGTCAGGAGATTTGAGTACATAGTTTTTATCATTCTCTATGGATAACTTAACTGGATAGCTCTTATTTAGTAATGTGCGAAGCACATAGTTAAACAATAATGAAGATGGAGTTTTGCCAGTGGACGTAGATGGAGTATTACGATAAGTAAACAGAATCTTGGTAATCTTTTTCTGAAGAGGTACTGGTTTTAATCGCTCATCTATCAGATACTTTCTCAACACATTCTTGATCGTCTGTACCCCCCTCTCCGCTAGTCCGTTGGATTGAGGGTGATAAGGAGGAGATTTAAATACTTTTATATTATTTGAATTACACGCATGTATAAACCCAGATGAGTTGAAAGGTGGATCATTATCCGAACACACTTCAGAAGGCAACCCAAAATAAGTATACATTTTTTCCAATCGTTCCAATACACTCTCCGTACACGTTATTCGTATTAATTTCACATCTATTAATTTTGAATAAGCATCCACTATTATCAGAAAGGTATTTCCATCAAAATGAAATAAATCCAAATGGATCCTTTGGAATGCATGAGTGGCTAGAGGCCATCTAGACGTAACTATTTCCCTTGGTACGTTTTGCGGTTTTTTGACACATGGGGCACGACTTTAAAAAATTCACAATATCTTTATCAAACCCTTTCCACCAAAAATATGATCGTCCGATCATTTTCATTCTGATTACCCGATCATGATTTTCATGTAGTTTCTCCAGCACACGGCGCTGAAGGGCCTTGGGTACCACTACACGATCCTCAAAATAAAGACAATCATTTTCTATTTCGCATTTGTGTCTGGTCATTGCATATTGCTTAACTTCTTCCACTACTTCTTTAGACCAACCGGTTTGTGTCACTTTGAGCAGTTCAACGAGCACAGCGTCTTTGTGCTGCTCCTCTTTTATCTCTTCGATACCAATAAATCCCTGTACTTTACTTTCAGCAACTGATATGTGCTCAATCCGGTTTTCAGTTGACAACGGTAAACGAGATAACGCATCGGCATTACTAATACATTTACCAGGACTATGTACTACGCTATTGGAGTAATTAGACAAAATTACAGTCCATCTGTGCAATCATGAAATTGCCACAGCAGAAGAACTCTTGTGTGGTTTAAACATTTGTTTTAACGCAGAACTATCGGTAACGAGAGTAAAACTCGTACCATACAAATACATGTGAATTTTTTTTATTCCAAATACAACTGCTACTGCTTCTTTATGTATTTGCCCGTAATTTCGTTGTGCGTGTGTGAGTGTTGATGACGCAAAATACACAGGCTTCTCCACTTGTCCCACTAAGGAGATAAAATAGCACCAACTCCATACGGACTGGCATCCGTAGTTAGTACTAGTGGCTTTTGTGGATCATACGGCTCTAATACATCATTGGAGATCAACAATTCTTTACACTTTTTAAATGCGTTTTCACATTCGACTGACCACGAGAATCTACTTTCTCTCCTTAACAGTTTATATAACGGATGTAATTCCAACGACAGATTTGGCTAAAATTTGTGGAAGTAGTTCAAAAGACCTAATAACGACTGTAATTGACCTATATCTTTAGGCGCTGGAGCAAGACAGATTGCTTCCACTTTAGCTTGACATGGACGAATTCCGTCAGATGTGAGCATGAAACCGAGATGTTCAATTTCTGTTTCAAAAAATCGCGATCGGGCCCAACATATTTGCACTTTATGCTGATTGAATTAATCCAACACATGGAATAAATTTTCCTTGCATTCATGTAGCGTACTGCCACCAATAAGGATATCATCTAAATACGGAATAGATTTTGTTCCGAGCAAAATTTGATCTATAATAGACTGAAATACTGAGGGCGCCGAACTTATCCCAAATGGCATTCTTGTATACCTGCATCATCCACGGTGGGTATTTAGGATACGTAACTCTAGAGTTGTGCGTGACAATCGTACTTGGAGAAAGGCTCCCGTTAAATCGGTTTTACAAAAAAAAATTGAAAATTGATAAATTTGCTAAGATGTCCTCAATCGAACGAACAGGGACTATAATTCCCTTTTTCACCATGCGATTTATTTCTTCTAGATTTTCGCGAAATTTGAGCGGTACCGTGTATGGTTTATGAAAAATTGGTACAGCACCTCGTTTAAGAAAAATATTTGCTGTAAAACCTTCTATTACCTGATTGGCATCCCCAGATAATACGTATGGGTATTGGTGTTCAATTTCAGACTTTAGACTGTGGTGAATAGCACTAAGAGACGAGTAATTCAGACTTACCAATTTTCTCCATTCTGGTATAAGGACATCTAAGCTCGAGCGACCGAGGAGCGGTGTAAGCATCTTCTTTTTCTCCGGTTCCAGAACAAAAATGTATAGCGAAACGAAATCTTCATACCTGTTTTTTGCGCTTACTGGTAGCTCTCCTACCGGACGAATAGTTTGCCCTGATACCGTTTGGAACACTCTTGTCGTCCCACAAGACCAATGTTACCGCATGCGTAACACTTCCATTGTTTGGCAGGACAGGGAATGATCTCGGGGTTATGATTTCTACCACAACGAAAGGATTTATTATCTCGATGCCTTGCTGGTAAAGAACGCGTAGACAAACGCTTGCTATTTCTTACTGGCGTTCGATCCGACGACTTCCACGATGTGCGTTGCTTGAATGAACGCTGCCAATTTTGCTGGTCCTTGCATCTTCCAACTTCCAACATCCTGCTACTTCTTCCAATCTCACAAGCTTTTTCCAACGTGAGATCACCTTCTGCTAGGAGCTTGGTTCGCAACCCGGAGTTTTGCAATCCTGCGACGAATCGATCTCGTAGCGCTTGCGACAAAAACGTGCCGAAATCACACGATTGTGATAACGCTTTTAGCTCGATGATGAACTCCGTTATTGTCTGGTTTGCTGCTTGTTCGCACTTGTGGTACTTGCAGCGCTCGGCCATTACGTTGACCTTTGGCGCTAAATGCTGCTTCAGCAGTTCGATCTGGTTCTTACAAGGTTTTGAACACGGATCGTCTGGCGAACATATTCGATTGGCTATCGAATAAAGGGACGGTCCGGCCATTGTCACTAAAATTGGCACTTTCTTGGTTTCTTCCACATCAATAACGATGAAGAATTGTTGCAGGCGACTAAAATACTCGTCGAAATTCTCCCCGATCACAAACGGTTCCATGTGGCCGAACAAAGACATAGCCACATTTACTTTCATCGTGCCTGACGTGGACGGTTTTGTTCCTTCTCCTTGGGCATCCTTTGTTGCCGTACACACCAGCACTACACTACCGACACTGATCTCCGACACGAGATTTACCGACAAATCGACGGATTTACTGCTTTACTATCGATTAACTCCACACGATTTACACAAAAGCAAAAGTTCCGTTCCGCGTTTATCCTTTTTAATCCTCGTCGCCAAAATTATGTTATGATTGCGGGTAGTTACGGTGGGTTGATTCTTTACTTTCTTACATATAACGGAGAAAGAACGGTATAATCATTTTGACGAGGGCTTTTATACTAATGCTACCTAAGATGTATGTGTGATCAAGGTGGAGCGCTTACTACTACTAAGGCTACTATTGCTAGTAATAGTTCAGTATATAACAGATACATACGTGGTACCCGAAGTAGAAGGATGTTAACTCACACAGTTACCCTACGATGGGGTTCTCGAAGCTAGTCAAATAAGATGTTGGGCTGAGCCCACCGGATGGTAAATGTAGGTTAATTTATGTTCAGGATAGCCGAGTTGTAACGTCCGAATGAATGTTACCCATTGTGTACATACGAATAGCCCTTTGCGACCTGGGCAAGGCAAACTGTCAGTGAGAATAAAGCCATTCTTTCGCGCGTTCTCTTCCAGTTCGGACCGAACAGAACCCATCCGTCTCCTAAAAATACGCCATAATTCCTTCCGAAAGCCTTCCGTGGATGTAAATCCGTTGTGATAACCGTCCGCCATCAGCGGTTTACATTCAATGAACATGGTTCCGGTTCATTTTATGAGCAAGGTTCATTGAAAGTGTAAACAAACAGAATCCAAACATAAGCAAAGTATCCTCGAAATAGTTTGGAATTTCGTAAATCTTTTCGAGGGAATTTCGTTAACGAATATATTTACCAAAACATTTACGAAAGCAGGGGGAACAGATAACTTGGAAAATGGTGCTCTGTCAAATGGACCAAAATTCACCTTCTAAATACATACACCTTGTTCTAAATACATACACCTTGGTTGTGCCTGGGCAGTGTAATGTCACTGTAGCAGTGTCGAGCTGTCATCCGGTGCGCGTAGCACTCTGTGCGCTCCGTTTTTATTTGGTTAAAAAAGGGCGTAAAATTGTGCTCGATCCACCAGATATTGTGCACAATGGAGGTAAAATGGCAAGTTTTACTGTACAAAAGTAGAAACGGCTCCAAAATCGGTGAAAAAATGTGTTTCAAAGTGGCCCATTGTTCCAGCACATGGTGCGGTAAGCAGACTCAAATGGACACAGTTTTCCCTGTGAAAGTGAACCGATCGGAGAGCGGTTTGTGTTTCAGTTAAGTGATAAATGGTCAATAAAGTGGTTGCAGTGAAGAAACTGTGGATTTCCGCTGCTTTTAGGACGGAATGTAGCGCGTGTAGGCCACACAAACAACAACAATAGCCGTCAAGGCTGGTTGGCACACAATTTCTCGGGGAATCCCCAACTTCTCGGGTTTTGAAGTGAGTGAAAACGGTCGATAAGGTGGCTAATATGTTGCGCAAGCCGAAAGCGGGGTAAAAAACGGCCAATTAGTGCGAAAGCTACGTGGTCTAAGAAGTGCATCAATGGTGGGATGGTAGGGGTGATGCAGTGTCGGGTGTGTGTTTTTGCGGCCAATTTCGCACGGATAGGTCCGGAAGCGATCCTTTCCGGTGTGGTAGTGTGCAATCAATTGATCGAACCCAAAAAACCGCAGTGAAAAACGTCTTAAGTAGGCTAAATAAGTGAACAAACGGAGGTGGCAGAAGTGTGACAGCACCACCACGTGGCGGATATACCGCGTTTAATGCAAAAGTGTAAATAACTTGCTCATTTATGGATCGAATTGAGTGCGGTTTGAATTGTAGTGATGTGAACCGAGCGTGAAATCCGCTTCCGTCGGAAAAAACGGTGGAAATTCGGAAATTTATGGAAATTTGTAGGCTGTCGGCTTTCCGGCGTCCGAATTTTGACAAAAGCAAAAACGGATTCCCATCGGACAAAAATCGCCAGTACCCAAGCGACAAAAAATAAAACTGCTCAAATTGCAAGCAGCTTTTCTGCAATCAGAAGTGTGTTCGGAATAGCTGTTGTTGGCTGGGAGGGTTTGCTGGGACATGTTGCAGGTGCTCGACAACTGCTCGACTACTTCTCGAATATGGATGCTTTAGCCAAAAGTATACCTGGCGTATACTTGGGTGTAAGATTATTCGTCACAGCGTTTTTATGAGTGGATTTTAGTTCGCGAGAAGTGCTAGATTTTTTTCGAGCGCTGTTTGAATTAATCAAAGCGTTCGCGAGTGATGCTTTGTTATTGGAATTGTTCAGTAGCTTAAAAATACTGCTCTAAACTGCTCGCATATCCAGGCAGGTGCAAATAGTGCATGATATATACTTTGGAGTGTTTGTGTTTACTGGTGACACAAATTATCGGTAAGTGCGTGTGTTGTTGTTACCACCAGGGCTACTATTGCTAGTAATAGTTCAGAATATAACACTCCTCCCAACTTTAAATGAGATTTAATTCATTCCTAATGTTCTGATTATTCTTTCATTTGCCTAGCTTTTATCCTCTTTGATCTGCGTAGTTTTGGCGAGGATGATTCACTACTTTTTCTTTTTGAATGCATTTTTTCTCTTCCGGTTGGTACTCTTGTTTCATTATTTCCTGTCGCAGTATCAGTCATTGATATAGTTATATGCAAAGTAGGGTGAAATTCACCTGAGAGCTGAGCAGCACGAATCTGATTGGTATGCACCATTCTAACATTCCAATGTAAATTAATGAAGTAAGTGCTAGGACTTATTTTCTGTAATACTATCGCGGGGATCCACCTAACTATATCTTCTTGATGATTTCTATATAATATTTTGTCTCCACGGCTATAGTGTGGTAAACAATGCGGTTCGTTCGGATGACGCATTGGCACACCTTCGATTCTATTGCTTACGGTCGCGGTACGATTTGGTGCGCGGCACTCATTGGAAAGTGCTGACTCGGACTTTTACGCGATGACACATCGAGCGGAGGTGAACTTAGACAACTGGTGTCGGATCGAGCTTCCCTTCAGTGATTGAACAACGACGGGTTGAAATGAGACTCTGGACGTTGGTTACTTTTACTGACGTCGGAGTCTCGAGTTGCATCAGCAACATGCTTCGTCTGTAACTCGGCACTGTCTGCCTTTGCTTCTCGAGCGGTTCTATTTATTTGAAGCTTTCTTTGATGGTCAGCCAACATTTGTCCAACATATGTTTGGCAAACGTGTGGCTGCTGAGTTGTTCCGGGTTTCGGGTTTACAATGTGTCTTCCTTATTTACAGAGTGCGGTTCTTCCGTATCAGTTTTGCGTGTGGCCCTAGTGACAACAATAAATGTTTCGTTTTGCTTGTTTATGACCTATTTTCTGCATGTTTGTATTGTCGCATCGGCATGCGGTAGTTTGTGCTTATTTCTGTTCCTTTTATGGTTCTTGCCCTTTTCTTGGTTTGTGAGGCAGGTACGGGATGATCTAACATGCTGTTAGCAGATGTAGCAGATATACTACACCTCCCCCCTTTGGAAGAATAATGTAGCCTAGCGGAATTATTCTCCTAACTTGATGGCTCTGTTTTTATGTATGACTTGTTTTTCATGTTGTGTACTCTCGATTTCGATATTTGGACCTAATATGTTTGTTACTGTGTAAGGACCTTTGAAGAGTGGGTCCAATTTTCTTCTATTCTCGTTGGTTATGGCTACTTTGTCGTTCAATTGTATTTTGAGGGGATTGATTTTTGTTTGCTGTTGTAAGGTTTTATCTTTCTCTTTCTCTATGTATTGTTTCGTTCTATCATGTGCTATTTTTAATCTATATTTGAGTTCTTGTGCGTAGTCCTCATGATTGTATATTGTTGCGTTGCTCTGTATTATTTCTTTTTGTAATTTTTCATTTCTTCCGAAAATAAACTCAAATGGTGTATATCCATGCTCTAAGTTTGGTGTTGTGTTATATGCGAAAGTGTAGTAATTAAGCCAATTATCCCAATCATCTTTATGTTCATTAGTGAAAATTCTGAGGTATTCGTTTAAGTGTTTGTGGTTTCTCTCTAATGCTCCTATGGTTTGTGGGTGATATGCTGTTGCAAATTTTTGTTCTATTTTGAGTAATTTGGAAATATTGCTGAAGATCTCATTTTTGTATTCCGTTCCCATATCCGTTCTAATTTCTGATATGTTGGTTCCGTATATTAACATGAATTGTTCTACTAGAGTTTTGGCACCTGTAGTTGCTTCTTTGTTTGGAATTGCTATTGCTGTTACATGTTTTGTGAAATTGCATTGTATTGTTACGGCGTATCTGTTGTTGTTGTATGTTTTTTGGAATGGTCCTACTGTATCGATTGATATGATTTGGAATGGCTGTATTGGTGTATCTGTTTTTACGAATGGTTCAAAGGTTTTCTTCTGGTGTTTATTTAGTTTACATAGGTCGCAGTTTTTTACAAAATTTTGAATTGATTTCTTCTGATTTGGCCATACAAATTCTTTTCTTAGTTTCTTGTATATTTTGCATTGTCCTATATGACCTCCTGTTGGCGTATTATGTGCCTTTTCGAGTATTTCGTTGATTTTAAGTTGGTCTTCGATGGTGGCACTACAACCTCGAGAGGTCTCGGCCTGCCATTTCTGGCTTTCTGTGACTTAATTTTACCCGTAGAAAAGTAGTCAGCCTTTCGTACGGGGAGGCGGTCTGGATGGGATTTGAACCCCGGCCCTGCCGTGTGAAGACCGGCGCCGCTGTCGCCTCGGCCACCGGACCGACCCGCTTCGATGTATTTTGGGGCATCGTAAATTGTTATTACTGTCTGTTTTAGTGTTTTCTTAGCAGTCTCCTTCATGATAGGTTCTCCTATCCTTTTTAATAACTCGTCTTTTGATGAGATAGCAATATTTTGCACATTTTTCTTATTGCATTTGTTCTCTATTTCCTGGAGAAATTGCACTAATGCTGATTTCTCTTTACGTTGTTGCAAGTCCCTTTCTAGAATAGGTTGCTTGCTTCCTGTTTCCGATTTTAACTGGATTTCTCTTACTGATAAGAGTTCCTTCGTTCTTTTCTTGTTCTTTAGAACTCCTAAAAGTTCTATAGTATTTTCATTTTCTTTGTACGTCATTGTTAGTTTAGGTAGTCCTTTAACTTCTTCGTATGAAAGTGCGTGTAACATTTTAGGTTGATCAGACGCTAGTATGTTTGTAACATTTGTCATTTGTCATTGATCTGGTTATCACGTTGATGGCCTTAATCTCATCCGATGTGATTGTGATGCGTGACAAAGCATCCGCTACTACATTCTGTTTTCCTTTCACGTGTTCGATTCTAAAATCGAATTCTTCGAGGTCAAGTCGGATTCTCGTTAGTTTGGATGACGGATTTAATTTCAGATGCCTGAAAGTGTCTTAATTTGCGTATGAATTGCTGTTTAAATCGTTAAGAATAGCACTTTTTCAATGAATTTAGCCTGAAAGTGTCTTAATTTGCGTATGAATTGCTGTTTAAATCGTTAAGAATAGCACTTTTTCAATGAATTTAGCCTGAAAGTGTCTCAATTTGCGTATGAATTGCTGTTTAAATCGTTAAGAATAGCACTTTTTCAATTATTTTGGCCTGAAAGTGTCTTAATTTGCGTATGAATTGCTGTTTAAATCGTTAAGAATAGTACTTTTTCAATTATTTTGGCCTGAAAGTGTCTTAATTTATGTATGAATTGCTGTTTAAATCGTTTGCGTATGCATTGCTGTTTAAATCGTTAAGAATAGCACTTTTACAATAAATTTAGCCTAAAAGTGTCTTAATTTGCGTATGAATTGCTGTTTAAATCGTTAAGAATAGTACTTTTTCAATTATTTTGGCCTGAAAGTGTCTTAATTTATGTATGAATTGCTGTTTAAATCGTTTGCGTATGCATTGCTGTTTAAATCGTTAAGAATAGCACTTTTACAATAAATTTAGCCTAAAAGTGTCTTAATTTGCGTATGAATTGCTGTTTAAATCGTTGAGAATAGCACTTTTTCAATTATTTTGGCCTGAAAGTGTCTTAATATGCGTATGAATTGCTGTTTAAATCGTTAAGAATAGCACTTTTTCAATTATTTTGGCCTGAAAGTGTCTGAGTTTGCGTATGAATTGCTGTTAAAATCGTTAAGAATAGCACTTTTTCAATTATTTTGGCCTGAAAGTGTCTTAATTTGCGTATGAATTGCTGTTTAAATCGTTAAGAATAGCACTTTTTCAATTATTTTGGCCTGAAAGTGTCTTAATTTGCGTATGAATTGCTGTTTAAATAGTTAAGAATAGCACTTTTTCAATGAATTTAGCCTGAAAGTGTCTTAATTTGCGTATGAATTGCTGTTTAAATCATTAAGAATAGCACTTTTTCAATTATTTTGGCCTGAAAGTGTCTCAATTTGCGTATGAATTGCTGTTTAAATCGTTAAGAATAGCACTTTTTCAATGAATTTAGCCTGAAAGTGTCTCAATTTGCGTATGAATTGCTGTTTAAATCGTTAAGAATAGCACTTTTTCAATTATTTTGGCCTAAAAGTGTCTTAATTTGCGTATGCATTGCTGTTTAAATCGTTAAGAATAGCACTTTTTCAATTATTTTGGCCTGAAAGTGTCTTAATTTGCGTATGCATTGCTGTTTAAATCGTTCAGAATAGCACTTTTCCAATTATTTTTGCCTGAAAGTGTCTTAATTTGCGTATGAATTGCTGTTTAAATCGTTAAGAATAGCACTTTTTCAATTATTTTGGCCTGTAAGTGTCTTAATGTGCGTATGAATTGCTGTTTAAATCGTTAATAATAGTACTTTTTCAATGAATTTAACCTGAAAGTGTCTTAATTTGCGTATGAATTGCTGTTTAAATCGTTAAGAATAGTACTTTTTCAATTAATTTAGCCTGAAAGTGTCTTAATTTGCGTATGCATTGCCGTTTAAATCGTTAAGAATAGCACTTTTTCAATTATTTTGGCCTGAAAGTGTCTTAATTTGCGTATGAATTGCTGTTTAAATCGTTAAGAATAGCACTTTTTCAATTATTTTGGCCTGAAAGTGTCTTAATTTGCGTATGAATTGCTGTTTAAATCGTTAAGAATAGCACTTTTTCAATTATTTTGGCCTGAAAGTGTCTTAATTTGCGTATAATTTGCTGTTTAAATCGTTGAGAAATGCACTTTTTCAATGAATTTAGCCTGAAAGTGTCTTAATTTGCGTATGCATTGCTGTTTAAATCGTTAAGAATAGCACTTTTTCAATTATTTTGGCCTAAAAGTGTCTTAATTTGCGTATGAATTGCTGTTTAAATCGTTAAGAATAGCACTTTTTCAATGAATTTAGCCTGAAAGTGTCTTAATTTGCGTATGAATTGCTGTTTAAATCGTTAAGAATAGCACTTTTTCAATGAATTTAGCCTGAAAGTGTCTCAATTTGCGTATGAATTGCTGTTTAAATCGTTAAGAATAGCACTTTTTCAATTATTTTGGCCTGAAAGTGTCTTAATTTGCGTATGAATTGCTGTTTAAATCGTTAAGAATAGCACTTTTTCAATTATTTTGGCCTGAAAGTGTCTTAATTTGCGTATGAATTGCTGTTTAAATCGTTAAGAATAGCACTTTTTCAATGAATTTAGCCTGAAAGTGTCTTAATTTGCGTATGAATTGCTGTTTAAATCGTTAATAATAGTACTTTTTCAATTAATTTAGCCTGAAAGTGTCTTAATTTGCGTATGAATTGCTGTTTAAATCGTTAAGAATAGCACTTTTTCAATGAATAAAGCCTAAAAGTGTCTTAATTTGCGTATGCATTGCTGTTTAAATCGTTAAGAATAGCACTTTTTCAATTATTTTGGCCTGAAAGTGTCTTAATTTGCGTATGAATTGCTGTTTAAATCGTTAAGAATAGCACTTTTTCAATTATTTTTGCCTGAAAGTGTCTTAATTTGCGTATGAATTGCTGTTTAAATCGTTAAGAATAGCACTTTTTCAATTATTTTGGCCTGTAAGTGTCTTAATGTGCGTATGAATTGCTGTTTAAATCGTTAATAATAGTACTTTTTCAATGAATTTAGCCTGAAAGTGTCTTAATTTGCGTATGAATTGCTGTTTAAATCGTTAATAATAGTACTTTTTCAATTAATTTAGCCTGAAAGTGTCTTAATTTGCGTATGCATTGCCGTTTAAATCGTTAAGAATAGCACTTTTTCAATTATTTTGGCCTGAAAGTGTCTTAATTTGCGTATGAATTGCTGTTTAAATCGTTAAGAATAGCACTTTTTCAATTATTTTGGCCTGAAAGTGTCTTAATTTGCGTATGCATTGCTGTTTAAATCGTTCAGAATAGCACTTTTCCAATTATTTTTGCCTGAAAGTGTCTTAATTTGCGTATGCATTGCTGTTTAAATCGTTAAGAATAGCACTTTTTCAATTATTTTAGCCTGAAAGTGTCTCAATTTGCGTATGAATTGCTGTTGAAATCGTTGAGAATAGCACTTTTTTAATTATTTTGGCCTGTAAGTGTCTTAATGTGTCTATGAATTGCTGTTTAAATCGTTAAGAATAGCTCTTTTTCAATGAATTTAGCCTGAAAATGTCTTAATTTGCGTATGAATTGCTGTTTAAATCGTTAATAATAGTACTTTTTCAATTAATTTAGCCTGAAAGTGTCTTAATTTGCGTATGCATTGCTGTTTAAATCGTTAAGAATAGCACTTTTTCAATTATTTTGGCCTGAAAGTGTCTTAATTTGCGTATGAATTGCTGTTTAAATCGTTAAGAATAGCACTTTTTCAATTATTTTGGCCTGAAAGTGTCTTAATTTGCGTATGAATTGCTGTTTAAATCGTTAAGAATAGCACTTTTTCAATTATTTTGGCCTGAAAGTGTCTTAATTTGCGTATGAATTGCTGTTTAAATCGTTAAGAATAGCACTTTTTCAATGAATTAAGCCTGAAAGTGTCTTAATTTGCGTATGAATTGCTGTTTAAATCGTTAAGAATAGCACTTTTTCAATGAATTTAGCCTGAAAGTGTCTTAATTTGCGTATGAATTGCTGTTTAAATCGTTAAGAATAGCACTTTTTCAATTATTTTGGCCTGAAAGTGTCTTAATTGCGTATGAATTGCTGTTTAAATCGTTAAGAATAGCACTTTTTCAATTATTTTGGCCTGAAAGTGTCTTAATTTGCGTATGCATTGCTGTTTAAATCGTTAAGAATATCACTTTTTCAATGAATTTAGCCTGAAAGTGTCTTAATTTGCGTATGAATTGCTGTTTAAATCGTTAAGAATAGCTACTTTTTCAATGAATTTAGCCTGAAAGTGTCTTAATTTGCGTATGCATTGCTGTTTAAATCGTTAAGAATAGCACTTTTCAATGAATTTAAGCCTAAAAGTGTCTTAATTTGCGTATGCATTGCTGTTTAAATCGTTAAGAATAGCACTTTTGCAATGAATTTAGCCTGAAAGTGTCTTAAATTGCGTATGCATTGCTGTTTAAATCGTTAGAATAGCACTTTTCAATTAATTTAGCCTGAAAGTGTCTTAATTTGCGTATGCACTGCTGTTTAAATCGTTAAGAATAGCACTTTTTCAATGAATTTAGCCTGAAAGTGTCTTAATTTGCGTACGAATTGCTGTTTAAATCGTTAAGAATATCTCTTTTCAATGAATTTAGCCTGAAAGTGTCTTAATTTGCGTATGCATTGCTGTTTAAATCGTTAAGAATAGCACTTTTTCAATGAATTTAGCCTGAAAGTGTCTTAATTTGCGTATGAATTGCTGTTTAAATCGTTAAGAATAGCACTTTTTCAATGAATTTAGCCTGAAAGTGTCTTAATTTGCGTATGCATTGCTGTTTAAATCGTTAAGAATAGCACTTTTTCAATGAATTTAGCCTGAAAGTGTCTTAATTTGCGTATGAATTGCTGTTTAAATCGTTAAGAATAGCACTTTTTTCAATGAATTTAGCCTGAAAGTGTCTTAATTTGCGTATGAATTGCTGTTTAAATCGTTAAGAATAGCACTTTTTCAATTAATTTAGCCTGAAAGTGTCTTAATTTGCGTATGAATTGCTGTTTAAATCGTTAAGAATAGCACTTTTCAATTAATTTAGCCTGAAAGTGTCTTAATTTGCGTATGAATTGCTGTTTAAATCGTTAAGAATAGCTCTTTTTCAATGAATTTAGCCTGAAAGTGTCTTAATTTGCGTATGAATTGCTGTTTAAATCGTTAAGAATAGCACTTTTTCAATGAATTTAGCCTGAAAGTGTCTTTATTTGCGTATGCATTGCTGTTTAAAACGTTAAGAATATCTCTTTTTCAATGAATTTAGCCTGAAAGTGTCTTAATTTGCGTATGAATTGCTGTTTATATCGTTAAGAATAGCACTTTTTCAATGAATTTAGCCTGAAAGTGTCTTAATTTGCGTATGAATTGCTGTTTAAATCGTTAAAAATAGCACTTTTTCAATGAATTTAGCCTGAAAGTGTCTTAATTTGCGTATGAATTGCTGTTTAAATCGTTAAGAATAGCACTTTTTCAATGAATTTAGCCTGAAAGTGTCTTAATTTGCGTATGAATTGCTGTTTAAATCGTTAAAAATAGCACTTTTTCAATTAATTTAGCCTGAAAGTGTCTTAATTTGCGTATGAATTGCTGTTTAAATCGTAAAGAATAGCACTTTTTCAATTAATTTAGCCTGAAAGTGTCTTAATTTGCGTATGAATTGCTGTTTAAATCGTTAAGAATAGCACTTTTACAATGAATTTAGCCTGAAAGTGTCTTAATTTGCGTATGAATTGCTGTTTAAATCGTTAAGAATATCACTTTTTCAATTAATTTAGCCTGAAAGTGTCTTAATTTGCGTATGAATTGCTGTTTAAATCGTTAAGAATAGCACTTTTCCAATTATTTTGGCCTGAAAGTGTCTTAATTTGCGTATGAATTACTGTTTAAATCGTTAAGAATAGCACTTTTTCAATTAATTCAGCCTGAAAGTTTCTTAATTTGCGTATGAATTGCTGTTTAAATCGTTAAAAATAGCACTTTTTCAATGAATTTAGCCTAAAAGTGTCTTAATTTGCGTATGAATTGCTATTTACATCGTTAAGAATAGCACTTTTTCAATGAATTTAGCCTGAAAGTGTCTAAATTTGCGTATGCACTGCTGTTTAAATCGTTAAGAATAGCACTTTTACAATTATTTTGGCCTGAAAGTGTCTTAATTTGCGTATGAATTGCTGTTTAAATCGTTAAGAATAGCACTTGTTCAGTTAATTTAGCCTGAAAGTGTCTTAATTTGCGTATGAATTGCTGTTTAAATCGTTAAGAATAGCACTTTTTCAATTAATTTAGCCTGAAAGTGTCTTAATTTGCGTATGAATTGCTGTTTAAATCGTTAAGAATAGCACTTTTTCAATTAATTTAGCCTGAGAGTGTCTTGATTTGCGTATGAATTGCTGTTTAAATCGTTAAGAATAGCACTTTTGCAATGAATTTAGCCTGAAAGTGTCTTAAATTGCGTATGCATTGCTGTTTAAATCGTTAAGAATAGCACTTTTTCAATTAATTTAGCCTGAAAGTGTCTTAATTTGCGTATGCACTGCTGTTTAAATCGTTAAGAATAGCACTTTTACAATGAATTTAGCCTGAAAGTGTCTTAATTTGCGTATGAATTGCTGTTTAAATCGTTAAGAATAGCTCTTTTTCAATGAATTAAGCCTGAAAGTGTCTTAATTTGCGTATGAATTGCTGTTTAAATCGTTAAGAATAGCACTTTTTCAATTAATTTAGCCTGAAAGTGTCTTAATTTGCGTATGCACTGCTGTTTAAATCGTTAAGAATAGCACTTTTACAATGAATTTAGCCTGAAAGTGTCTTAATTTGCGTATGAATTGCTGTTTAAATCGTTAAGAATAGCACTTTTTCAATTAATTTAGCCTGAAAGTGTCTTAATTTGCGTATGCATTGCTGTTTAAATCGTAAAGAATAGCACTTCTTCAATGAATTTAGCATGTAAGTGTCTTAATTTGCGTATGAATTGCTGTTTAAATCGTTAAGAATAGCACTTTTTCAATGAATTTAGCCTGAAAGTGTCTTAATTTGCGTATGAATTGCTGTTTAAATCGTTAAGAATAGCACTTTTTCAATTAATTTAGCCTGAAAGTGTCTTAATTTGCGTATGAATTGCTGTTTAAATCGTTAAGAATAGCACTTTTACAATGAATTTAGCCTGAAAGTGTCTTAATTTGCGTATGAATTGCTGTTTTAATGGTTAAGAATAGCACTTTTTCAATGAATTTAGCCTGAAAGTGTCTTAAATTGCGTATGCATTGCTGTTTAAATCGTTAAGAATATCTCTTTTTCAATGAATTTAGCCTGAAAGTGTCTTAATTTGCGTATGCATTGCTGTTTAAATCGTTAAGAATATCACGTTTTCAATGAATTTAGCCTGAAAGTGTCTTAATTTGCGTATGAATTGCTGTTTAAATCGTTAAGAATAGCACTTTTTCAATGAATTTAGCCTGAAAGTGTCTTAATTTGCGTATGAATTGCTGTTTAAATCGTTAAGAATAGCACTTTTACAATGAATTAAGCCTAAAAGTGTATTAATTTGCGTATGCATTGCTGTTTAAATCGTTAAGAATAGCACTTTTTCAATGAATTTAGCCTGAAAGTGTCTTAAATTGCGTATGCATTGCTGTTTAAATCGTTAAGAATAGCACTTTTTCAATTAATTTAGCCTGAAAGTGTCTTAATTTGCGTATGCACTGCTGTTTAAATCGTTAAGAATAGCACTTTTTCAATGAATTTAGCCTGAAAGTGTCTTAATTTGCGTACGAATTGCTGTTTAAATCGTTAAGAATATCTCTTTTTCAATGAATTTAGCCTGAAAGTGTCTTAATTTGCGTATGCATTGCTGTTTAAATCGTTAAGAATATCACGTTTTCAATGAATTTAGCCTGAAAGTGTCTTAATTTGCGTATGAATTGCTGTTTAAATCGTTAAGAATAGCTCTTTTTCAATGAACTTAGCCTGAAAGTGTCTTAATTTGCGTATACATTGCTGTTTAAATCGTTAAGAATAGCACTTTTACAATGAATTAAGCCTAAAAGTATATTAATTTGCGTATGCATTGCTGTTTAAATCGTTAAGAATAGCACTTTTTCAATGAATTTAGCCTGAAAGTGTCTTAATTTGCGTATGCATTGCTGTTTAAATCGTTAAGAATAGCACTTTTTCAATTAATTTAGCCTGAAACTGTCTTTATTTGCGTATGAATTGCTGTTTAAATCGTTAAGAATAGCACTTCTTCAATGAATTTAGCCTGTAAGTGTCTTAATTTGCTTATGAATTGCTGTTTAAATCGTTAAGAATAGCACTTTTTCAATGAATTTAGCCTGAAAGTGTCTTAATTTGCGTATGAATTGCTGTTTAAATCGTTAAGAATAGCACTTTTTCAATGAATTTAGCCTGAAAGTGTCTTAATTTGCGTATGAATTGCTGTTTAAATTGTTAGGAATAGCACTTTTACAATGAATTTAGCCTGAAAGTGTCTTAATTTGCGTATGAATTGCTGTTTTAATCGTTAAGAATAGCACTTTTTCAATGAATTTAGCCTGAAAGTGTCTTAAATTGCGTATGCATTGCTGTTTAAATCGTTAAGAATATCACGTTTTCAATTAATTTAGCCTGAAAGTGTCTTAATTTGCGTATGCACTGCTGTTTAAATCGTTAAGAATAGCACTTTTTCAATGAATTTAGCCTGAGAGTGTCTTAATTTGCGTATGAATTGCTGTTTAAATCGTTAAGAATAGCACTTTTACAATGAATTTAGCCTGAAAGTGTCTTAATTTGCGTATGAATTGCTGTTTAAATCGTTAAGAATAGCACTTTTACAATGAATTTAGCCTGAAAGTGTCTTAATTTGCGTATGAATTGCTGTTTAAATCGTTAAGAATAGCACTTTTTCAATGAATTTAGCCTGAAAGTGTCTTAATTTGCGTATGAATTGCTGTTTAAATCGTTAAGAATAGCACTTTTACAATGAATTTAGCCTGAAAGTGTCTTAAATTGCGTATGAATTGCTGTTTAAATTGTTAAGAATAGCACTTTTTCAGTTAATTTAGCCTGAAAGTGTCTTAATTTGCGAATACATTGCTGTTTAAATCGTTAAGAATAGCTCTTTTTCAATGAATTTAGCCTGAAAGTGTCTTTATTTGCGTATGAATTGCTGTTGAAATCGTTAAGAATAGCACTTTTTCAATGAATTAAGCCTGAAAGTGTCTTAATTTGCGTATGAATTGCTGTTTAAATTGTTAGGAATAGCACTTTTACAATGAATTTAGCCTGAAAGTGTCTTAATTTGCGTATGAATTGCTGTTTTAATCGTTAAGAATAGCACTTTTTCAATGAATTTAGCCTGAAAGTGTCTTAAATTGCGTATGCATTGCTGTTTAAATCGTTAAGAATATCACGTTTTCAATTAATTTAGCCTGAAAGTGTCTTAATTTGCGTATGAATTGCTGTTTAAATCGTTAAGAATAGCACTTTTTCAATGAATTTAGCCTGAAAGTGTCTTAATTTGCGTATGAATTGCTGTTTAAATCGTTAAGAATAGCACTTTTACAATGAATTTAGCCTGAAAGTGTCTTAATTTGCGTATGAATTGCTGTTTAAATCGTTAAGAATAGCACTTTTACAATGAATTTAGCCTGAAAGTGTCTTAATTTGCGTATGAATTGCTGTTTAAATCGTTAAGAATAGCACTTTTTCAATGAATTTAGCCTGAAAGTGTCTTAATTTGCGTATGAATTGCTGTTTAAATCGTTAAGAATAGCACTTTTACAATGAATTTAGCCTGAAAGTGTCTTAAATTGCGTATGAATTGCTGTTTAAATTGTTAAGAATAGCACTTTTTCAGTTAATTTAGCCTGAAAGTGTCTTAATTTGCGAATACATTGCTGTTTAAATCGTTAAGAATAGCTCTTTTTCAATGAATTTAGCCTGAAAGTGTCTTTATTTGCGTATGAATTGCTATTTAAATCGTTAAGAATAGCACTTTTTCAATGAATTTAGCCTGAAAGTGTCTTAATTTGCGTACGAATTGCTGTTTAAATCGTTAAGAATAGCACTTTTTCAATGAATTTAGCCTGAAAGTGTCTTAATTTGCGTATGCACTGCTGTTTAAATCGTTAAGAATAGCACTTTTACAATGAATTTAGCCTGAAAGTGTCTTAATTTGCGTATGAATTGCTGTTTAAATCCTTAAGAATAGCACTTTTTCAATGAATTTAGCCTGAAAGTGTCTTAATTTGCGTATGAATTGCTGTTTAAATCGTTAAGAATAGCACTTCTTCAATGAATTTAGCCTGTAAGTGTCTTAATTTGCGTATGAATTGCGGTTTAAATCGTTAAGAATAGCACTTTTTCAATGAATTTAGCCTGAAAGTGTCTTAATTTGCGTATGAATTGCTGTTTAAATCGTTAAGAATAGCACTTTTTCAATGAATTTAGCCTGTAAGTGTCTTAATTTGCGTATGAATTGCTGTTTAAATCGTTAAGAATAGCACTTTTACAATGAATTTAGCCTGAAAGTGTCTTAATTTGCGTATGAATTGCTGTTTTAATCGTTAAGAATAGCACTTTTTCAATTAATTTAGCCTGAAAGTGTCTTAAATTGCGTATGCATTGCTGTTTAAATCGTTAAGAATATCACGTTTTCAATTAATTTAGCCTGAAAGTGTCTTAATTTGCGTATGCACTGCTGTTTAAATCGTTAAGAATAGCACTTTTTCAATGAATTTAGCCTGAAAGTGTCTTAATTTGCGTATGAATTGCTGTTTAAATCGTTAAGAATAGCACTTTTACAATGAATTTAGCCTGAAAGTGTCTTAATTTGCGTACGAATTGCTGTTTAAATCGTTAAGAATAGCACTTTTTCAATGAATTTAGCCTGAAAGTGTCTTAATTTGCGTATGAATTGCTGTTTAAATCGTTAAGAATAGCACTTTTTCCATGAATTTAGCCTGAAAGTGTCTAAATTTGCGTATGAATTGCTGTTTAAATCGTTAAGAATAGCACTTTTACAATGAATTTAGCCTGAAAGTGTCTTAATTTGCGTATGAATTGCTGTTTAAATCGTTAAGAATAGCACTTTTACAATGAATTTAGCCTGAAAGTGTCTTAATTTGCGTATGAATTGCTGTTTAAATCGTTAAGAATAGCTCTTTTTCAATGAATTTAGCCTGAAAGTGTCTTAATTTGCGTATGCATTGCTGTTTAAATCGTTAAGAATATCACGTTTTCAATTAATTTAGCCTGAAAGTGTCTTAATTTGCGTATGAATTGCTGTTTAAATCGTTAAGAATAGCTCTTTTTCAATGAATTTAGCCTGAAAGTGTCTTAATTTGCGTATGCATTGCTGTTTAAATCGTTAAGAATAGCACTTTTACAATGAATTAAGCCTAAAAGTGTATTAATTTGCGTATGCATTGCTATTTAAATCGTTAAGATTAGCACTTTTTCAATGAATTTAGCCTGAAAGTGTCTTAATTTGCGTATGCATTGCTGTTTAAATCGTTAAGAATAGCACTTTTTCAATGAATTTAGCCTGAAAGTGTCTTAATTTGCGTATGAATTGCTGTTTAAATCGTTAAGAATAGCACTTTTTCAATGAATTTAGCCTGAAAGTGTCTTAATTTGCGTACGAATTGCTGTTTAAATCGTTAAGAATAGCACTTTTTCAATGAATTTAGCCTGAAAGTGTCTTAATTTGCGTATGAATTGCTGTTTAAATCGTTAAGAATAGCACTTTTTCAATGAATTTAGCCTGAAAGTGTCTTAATTTGCGTATGAATTGCTGTTTAAATCGTTAAGAATAGCTCTTTTTCAATTAATTTAGCCTGAAAGTGTCTTAATTTGCGTATGAATTGCTGTTTAAATCGTTAAGAATAGCACTTTTTCAATGAATTTAGCCTGAAAGTGTCTTAATTTGCGTATGAATTGCTGTTTAAATCGTTAAGAATAGCACTTTTACAATGAATTTAGCCTGAAAGTGTCTTAATTTGCGTATGAATTGCTGTTTAAATCGTTAAGAATAGCACTTTTTCAATGAATTTAGCCTGAAAGTGTCTTAAATTGCGTAAACATTGCTGTTTAAATCGTTAAGAATATCACGTTTTCAATAAATTTAGCCTGAAAGTGTCTTAATTTGCGTATGCACTGCTGTTTAAATCGTTAAGAATAGCACTTTTTCAATGAATTTAGCCTGTAAGTGTCTTAATTTGCGTATGAATTGCTGTTTAAATTGTTAAGAATAGCACTTTTTCAGTTAATTTAGCCTGAAAGTGTCTTAATTTGCGAATACATTGCTGTTTAAATCGTTAAGAATAGCTCTTTTTCAATGAATTTAGCCTGAAAGTGTCTTAATTTGCGTATGCATTGCTGTTTAAATCGTTAAGAATATCACGTTTTCAATTAATTTAGCCTGAAAGTGTCTTAATTTGCGTATGAATTGCTGTTTAAATCGTTAAGAATAGCACTTTTACAATGAATTTAGCCTGAAAGTGTCTTAATTTGCGTATGAATTGCTGTTTAAATTGTTAAGAATAGCACTTTTTCAGTTAATTTAGCCTGAAAGTGTCTTAATTTGCGAATACATTGCTGTTTAAATCGTTAAGAATAGCTCTTTTTCAATGAATTTAGCCTGAAAGTGTCTTAATTTGCGTATGCATTGCTGTTTAAATCGTTAAGAATATCACGTTTTCAATTAATTTAGCCTGAAAGTGTCTTAATTTGCGTATGAATTGCTGTTTAAATCGTTAATAATAGCTCTTTTTCAATGAATTTAGCCTGAAAGTGTCTTAATTTGCGTATGCATTGCTGTTTAAATCGTTAAGAATAGCACGTTTTCAATGAATTAAGCCTAAAAGTGTATTAATTTGCGTATGCATTGCTGTTTAAATCGTTAAGAATAGCACTTTTTCAATGAATTTAGCCTGAAAGTGTCTTAATTTGCGTATGCATTGCTGTTTAAATCGTTAAGAATAGCACTTTTTCAATTAATTTAGCCTGAAAGTGTCTTTATTTGCGTATGAATTGCTGTTGAAATCGTTAAGAATAGCACTTTTTCAATGAATTTAGCCTGAAAGTGTCTTAATTTGCGTACGAATTGCTGTTTAAATCGTTAAGAATAGCACTTTTTCAATGAATTTAGCCTGAAAGTGTCTTAATTTGCGTATGCACTGCTGTTTAAATCGTTAAGAATAGCACTTTTTCAATGAATTTAGCCTGAAAGTGTCTTAATTTGCGTATGAATTGCCGTTTAAATCGTTAAGAATAGCACTTTTTCAATGAATTTAGCCTGAAAGTGTCTTAATTTGCGTATGAATTGCTGTTTAAATCGTTAAGAATAGCACTTTTTCAATGCATTTAGCCTGTAAGTGTCTTAATTTGCGTATGAATTGCTGTTTAAATCGTTAAGAATAGCACTTTTACAATGAATTTAGCCTGGAAGTGTCTTAATTTGCGTATGAATTGCTGTTTAAATTGTTAAGAATAGCACTTTTTCAGTTAATTTAGCCTGAAAGTGTCTTAATTTGCGAATACATTGCTGTTTAAATCGTTAAGAATAGCTCTTTTTCAATGAATTTAGCCTGAAAGTGTCTTAATTTGCGTATGCATTGCTGTTTAAATCGTTAAGAATATCACGTTTTCAATTAATTTAGCCTGAAAGTGTCTTAATTTGCGTATGAATTGCTGTTTAAATCGTTAAGAATAGCTCTTTTTCAATGAATTTAGCCTGAAAGTGTCTTAATTTGCGTATGCACTGCTGTTTAAATCGTTAAGAATAGCACTTTTACAATGAATTAAGCCTAAAAGTGTATTAATTTGCGTATGCATTGCTGTTTAAATCGTTAAGAATAGCACTTTTTCAATGAATTTAGCCTGAAAGTGTCTTAATTTGCGTATGCATTGCTGTTTAAATCGTTAAGAATAGCACTTTTTCAATTAATTTAGCCTGAAAGTGTCTTTATTTGCGTATGAATTGCTGTTTAAATCGTTAAGAATAGCACTTTTTCAATGAATTTAGCCTGAAAGTGTCTTAATTTGCGTACGAATTGCTGTTTAAATCGTTAAGAATAGCACTTTTTCAATGAATTTAGCCTGTAAGTGTCTTAATTTGCGTATGAATTGCTGTTTAAATCGTTAAGAATAGCACTTTTACAATGAATTTAGCCTGAAAGTGTCTTTATTTGCTTATGAATTGCTGTTTAAATCGTTAAGAATAGCACTTTTTCAATTAATTTAGCCTGAAAGTGTCTTAATTTGCGTATGAATTGCTGTTTAAATCGTTGAGAATAACACTTTTACGATGAATTTAGCCTGAAAGTGTCTTAATTTGCGTATGAATTGCTGTTTAAATCGTTAAGAATAGCACTTTTCCAATTATTTTGGCCTGAAAGTGTCTTAATTTGCGTATGAATTGCTGTTTAAATCGTTAAGAATAGCACTTTTTCAATAAATTTAGCCTGAAAGTGTCTTAATTTGCGTATGAATTGCTGTTTAAATCGTTAAGAATGGCACTTTTACAATGAATTTAGCCTGAAAGTGTCTTAATTTGCGTATGAATTGCTGTTTAAATCGTTAAGAATAGCACTTTTTCAATGAATTTAGCCTGAAAGTGTCTTAAATTGCGTATGCATTGCTGTTTAAATCGTTGAGAATGTCACGTTTTCAATTAATTTAGCCTGAAAGTGTCTTAATTTGCGTATGCACTGCTGTTTAAATCGTTAAGAATAGCACTTTTACAATGAATTAAGCCTAAAAGTGTATTAATTTGCGTATGAATTGCTGTTTAAATCGTTAAGAATAGCACTTTTTCAATGAATTTAGCCTGAAAGTGTCTTAATTTGCGTATGAATTGCTGTTTAAATCGTTAAGAATAGCACTTTTTCAATTCATTTAGCCTGAAAGTGTCTTAATTTGCGTATGAATTGCTGTTTAAATCGTTAAGAACAGCACTTTTTCAATGAATTTAGCCTGAAAGTGTCTTAATTTGCGTATGAATTGCTGTTTAAAACGTTAAGAATATCACTTTTCCAATTATTTTGGCCTGAAAGTGTCTTAATTTGCGTATGAATTGCTGTTTAAATCGTTAAGAATAGCACTTTTTCAATGAATTTAGCCTGAAAGTGTCTTAATTTGCGTATGAATTGCTGTTTAAATCGTTAAGAATAGCACTTTTTCAATGAATTTAGCCTGAAAGTGTCTTTATTTGCGTATGCATTGCTGTTTAAAACGTTAAGAATATCACTTTTCCAATTATTTTGGCCTGAAAGTGTCTTAATTTGCGTATGAATTGCTATTTTAATCGTTAAGAATAGCACTTTTTCAATTATTTTGGCCTGAGAGTTTTTTAATTTGCGCATGAATTGCTGTTTAAATCGTTAAAATAGCACTTTTTCAATGAACTTAGCCGGAAAGTGTCTTAATTTGCGTATGAATTGCTGAGTTAACGCACGGTGTCCGGGAGAAGTGTTTTTAAAAAAACTTAACTTTATTTCCATCGACCGGCGGAGTTAATAACCTTTCGGATTAGCGTCTGAGTATCAACTGAACTGTTTGGATGGATGCTGGTGCGCTGGTCCGTGTTGAATTATGCTGCGTTGCAAATTATGTTGTGCGCGCTGCTTTGTGATTTGTTTGTTTATCGGTTTGTTTGTTTATCGGTGGCGCGTTCTGCTGCGTGGCGTTTCTCGTGCTGCGCTGTCGTCTTAACTCCTTGCTGCGCTGTCGTCTTAACTGCTGTACTAATAGTTATAGAGCATGACAAAAATTATAATTTGTTTTAAAAATTGTAATGGTTCTATTCTTCACCAATTTATCGTAAAAAAAAATACATTCCTATGGCAATTCGTAACAAAACACTTCAACTAGTAATCTTTTTATGAAATGTTATATTCGAGCAACCCCAACGTTGAACAAATGCATCGACAACTGATAATCGAGTTTACCTACCTCCCCCCTTCCCCCACCATCCTTTTCATCGACATATCACATATTGTTATCGTGAACGTCAATTTATCATTCATTTCAATTTTTACCATGTCGGCATATAATAGTGATCTGCTCTTTTCTATTTTCAGGGCAAACATCGAAGGCATCCGCTGAATGCAACAGCGAGGTCTTTTGCAGCCGCAACAATTATGCCCGAGATGCGGAGAAAATATGCAGATGAAACGGTACAAGTCCATCGACGGATTTAGGTATGTACGCGAAGATTATCATTGTGGCGGAACCAGCAGCAATCGAGCTGGTTCAATCTTTTACAACCATAAAGCTGCTTTGAGCAAGCTTTTGCGTTGTACTTCTGAGTGGGCCAGTAATGCGGATACTTCTCATTGCGCCAAAGAAACTGGACTCACGCAGAAAATGGTGCTGTCGTGGTACGACACGATTCGAACGTTCCTTTGGAAAACGTTAGAATCCACCGGCGTTAGAATTGGAGGGCCCAGTATGACGGCGAAAATCGGCAAGACTGCCATCTCTCGTCGAAAGTTCAACGTCGGCCGGATAAGTGCGTCCAACACGTAGTGGCTTGTGGGTGGTATATGCCGTGAGACGGGAGAAATTTTCCTTGAGCGTGTACTTAATCGCTCGCAAGCCACCCTCAACGATCTTGTGGTCCGGCATGTGGATCCGGTACCACAATTATAACCGACTGTTGGGCAGGTTATAACGGGCTGGTAGCCCAAGGGTTTCCCCACGACACCGTGAATCAATCCATCCATTTTATCAATCCTAGCGATAACTACATCAATACGCAAAGGATTGAGAACGTATGGCGGTGGTTGAAGGCATTTCTAAAAATAAGGAACGAATATAAAAAGTAACATATAAAAATACTTTGCTGAGCATCAATTTCGGAGATGCAATGAAGATGTATTTGTGTCCATATTAGATGCCTTGGGGAATGAAAAAGGAATTCTTGAAATAACGATTTTTGTCGTTTTTTCGCAGGGCGGCTCATAGCAACTTCACTCATGGTCCTGAGAAGAACACATGCGATACGGACCCAAGGAGGTGTTTTTCTGCACTAGGTTGCATAGGTGGCACAATGAGGTTTCACCTCCTTGTAAGAAAAAATATAAAAAATCTTAATTTTCAACACATTTGTGATAGTTTTAAACATTTACTTCCAACTGCTTTTAGCGCTGACGAGAAGCTTTAGGTACGTATTAATCAAACCAATGCAAAGAGGTAAGCAATGCACTTTGAAATGTAGACGATTAAAAAACCGCTCTACCCTTTTTTATTTATTTTTCAACTATAATTTCGTTTTAGCTACACCTACGACGAACGGACAACAAACAACGGATTGTTTTCTTGATGACATTTTAGTTTACGATGGTTTACGCTTACGGGACTTAAACTATTTTTTTGTCAAGTATGCATTAACTTTTGAGCATACTTGCTATCAAGCTCTTACGGAATAGCCATTGAAATTGTCTTATTTACAGACTATACATTTCTTCTATTATATTAGTTTCAATGGTGTCGGAAGTAACTTTTACTTCAAATGAAGGAGAGTTTTTAGTTGGTAAGAGTCCCACACTACCCGAGATCTACCCTCGGCTGCATCCGATCTCCCTCAGGTCTGTCTCCACTTGATCTAGCCAACGAGCTCGCTGTGTTACTCTACGCCTCGTGCCGAACGGGTCGCTGACGAGCACCTTCCTAGTAGGGCATGAGTCCGGCATCCTCGCACACCGCTGCAGTTGTCCGTCCGATGATGTCGATGCCATCCGCGAAGCCAAGGAATTGGAGAGATCGGGTGATAGTCGTGCTCCTTATATCGAATCCCGCGCTTCGCATGACACCTTTCAGAGCGATTTTATATAGTTTTTTTTTACATTACAAAGTATCACAATTTATTATTCTTATTATAAACGACGTACATGAAATTCAAATACATTATAAATTAAACTAGGTATAATCTTAGTGTATCCAGACTCATACGCAGTGGACCATGATTCGTAGTTATAAGTTCTACATACCTTATGAATATTCTCATTATTTTTGTTTTATCCGCTTTACTAACATTATTAAATTCTGGCATCAACAATTCTTCAAAGGAGGGACATTTTAAGTTCTTTACTTGTACAATCTTTTGCATCATGGTATACAAAGGCTCAGCTCGATGGCATTCTTTAATTTTGAAGCATCCCTGCTATACACCTCAAAAACACCTCATGAAAACATACATTTCATAAACACGTACGTAGGAACAATTAATCACACCAGCACCTTACGCCACAATTATTTAAACTCAAGCAACCTATACCCCACCAAGAACAGCATATTCAGCAAATTTGATCAAACACCCATTGCAATAAGAACATCAAAAACCGACTAGCGCACTCGGCTAGCGAGTTGCGCAATGCAATACGAAACAAAACCAACCAATGCACCGAACATCGCACGGTGCAGACAACGGTCAGCAACTAAGCGTAAAACTTTATCCACTCCGAACCATCGCAAACAAATAGATTAAAACAGAAATAATCATAGCGACACATTTTATGCAAATGCAGCAATCGATCGCACCGCGACCAACTCATCCATAGCGACACATTTTATGCAGGCGCAGCAATCGATCGCACCGCGACCAACTCATCCATAGCGACACATTTTATGCAAGCGCAGTGTTCGATCGCCCCGAAACAAGCAAATAATGAATGATAATTTCATATCAGCAGGTTAACGAATAAAGAAACGGAAACGACTCAAAACCAAATCACCCTAAGGAAAATTCCATATGTAACTTAATTCTTTTGTTTACAACGAAGCGCTATGCTCTTGCCGTCAACCAAGAAGTTACTCAATAACGTAAAAAGTTTTAACCTAACCAAAGGCGAATGAACTAACCATAATTTATAGAAATTTTTGGTATAAATAAAGCTGTCTTTCCCAACCAACGAGAGAGTTGGTTCTGGGCTAGACTAGATGCAAATCAAATCCTGACGTCCAATTTCTTCCAAGAGCTTTGAGAGTTCCCCTAACCAAGGTAAGGCCTCAAATCTCCAACGAGCCAGTAAGGGATGTTCCCTCTGAATATCTAGAGTCGCCTGGCCGACTCAACGCCGTTGAGCTTCGAATGTCCCCCTACCAAAGGTAAGGCCTCGATGTCTCCAACAATCCAGTAAGGAAGATTCTCATCTAGAATCTTCACGATTGCCTGGACAATCGATAAAGGGAAGAATTGGTTCGCTCAGCAAGTTGTTGTTCGTCGTTCTCGTCGAAATCCAAATGAACCACGTAAGTACGGCGCGATTCAAATCGAATATGCGCAAAGCCCCCTCGTAAAAGACCGACCGATCCTGCGTATCACATGGTGACCGTTTTCCTCCATGTTACTTGGCGACCTTATTTCCTTCATATTATAATTTTATTCTTTAGAGATTCTAATTTTCAATCATACAATTTTTCTCTATAAGGAATCCTGTTGTTTACTAAAGCATAGTACTTGCTTCTCTCACATGAAAATAGGCTGTTATTATTTATATTACACCAAATAATAGGCCAACTCCTGTTTGGATTCTTTCTTACTATATTTGGCAGTGGTAATTTATCCAAGGCAATCTTGTAAATTATTCTCGCATTGGGCTCTTGCTTGTATGACAGTGGCGTGTAGGCTAATTCAATCGCTATTTGTTTCGCACAAGGATAGGTAGTTGGTATGTTCTGTATGAAAGGAGGGTTTCCTGTATTTTCAATTAATATTTTAGTATAAGGCATGTATTCTCTTTCTATCCAGTGTCTATTTATGAGCAGTGTCTTTAATTTTAATCTTGGATTTAGCAAGTTTAGACCTCCCTGTGTTTAGGAAGCGCCAATTGATCAAGACTTATTCGTAGATCTTGTTGTGATCGCATGAATATGCCCAGCAATCTTAATATTTTTGCTAGATGTAATGAGCTTATTGAGATGACTGAACCGACGAACCAAAGTTTCGATGTAATGAACGTATTAGCTAAAATTGCTTTTTGCTGTAAATTTAGGTCTCTATTTTTATGTTGCCAAATAATGTGTGCAAATTTATGGGTTGTAACATCCCAATTTAATTTCATAATTAATCTCATAGAATTGGTAAACAAAATTCCAAGTAATTTGATTTTATCAGTGGTAAGCAGCCATGGAATTTTCAGGCTAGTACTTTTAGAAATTCTTCCTATGTCCAAATCACTTTTGACCATTGACCAGCTTGTGACTTATTTAGATTTAGTTTTATTCCGGCTATTTTACTGAAAGCATTGAATTCATTTTTAATTTGTTCAATTTGGTCTTCAGAGGTTATTATGATCGATATATCGTCTGCGTATGCATTTATTAAGTTGTCAGGACTATTACAAATTTTTTCAAGATTCGTCAGTAGAGGAGATATATAAATTACAAATAGATGCATAGCATGGGGGTCTCCTTGCCTGACAGAACAGTTAATTTGTATGGCTTCTGATAGTATTCCGTTGATGTATAGTTTAGCGGTAGCAGTATAATTGAGTTACTGAATGTTTTCTAAAAGTTTGAGATTAAAACCAAATTTCTTCATTGTGGTGTAAAGAAAGTTATGGTTAACTCTATCAAATGCTTTTGGCAAATCAAAAGAGCTGAGTTTTCCTGTTTTGTTTTTTTTTTTGAGTTCTATAATTCTATCTTTAACCGAAAGTAATGCTTGAAAGATGTTTTTGCCGTTGTTGCAACATTTTTGACAAGCTGGTATTATATTACGTGTACCTAAAATCTTAGTGATTCTGTGTTTCATTATACGGTTGAAAAGTTTGAAATCTGTATTTAAGAGAGAAATTGGTCTATATGAATCAAGATTGCTATCGTCTTGGTTATGTTTTTTAGTTAGAACTATTATTCCTTCTGTTAACTTGTTTGGGACTGGAACGTGTAGAATATCGTTCATTATGAGATTCAATTCTTTGTGAATTAAATCAAAGGTGTATTCAAAAAACTCTTTCGGTATACCATCGAGGCCTGGACCACGATTACTGTTGGAATTTTTTAAAGCTACGTAGATTTCTTCAGTACTTATTTCATTCATACAGTTTTTGTTCAATTCACATTCTTTTGGAATTGTGATCGACGAAGAAAAATATGCATCATTTATTAGAGTTTCGGCAGTAAATAGCTTTTTAAAGTGATCTTCTATGTGCTTTTGAATCTCTTGTTGGTTCTCGATAATTTCGTCATTATCTGTCTTTAGCTTGATTATTTCAGTTCGTCTCTCTCTCTGCTCTTTCGTTAAGGTGGAAAGTAGAAATATTTTCTCCAGATATGTAAGATGAACTAGTTTGGATATAATTACCAGTGAAGCTCCTTTGTAAATTAAGTATTTCTGCCTTGATTCTATTTATATTAGCTAATTCTTGTGGGCTTTGTAGAAGGATATTGTATGATTGGTTGAGTTGTGCGAGGAGAGAGTTGTATTTGTGATTAAATGTTTTATAGTATTCATTATTTTTCCACTTAAAAAAGCGTTTGATGTTGGGCTTAGCATAATCTAACCACCAATTTAACCAAGAATGATAATTTTTCTTTTGTCTTGTCCATTTAGTCCAATGAGTTTTGAATTGTTCTAGATTTTCCGCGGTGATAAGGTATTTTCGTAATGACCAGAGTTTTTGTCTCCTGTTAACGTTGTTAGGTATATCGTTTGGTATTGCAATTCGAATAACGTAAGCTCTATGATCACTTACGGCAACGCTATGTACATATGTAGTCCGAAGATTTTGTTTAAGGTTTTTTGAGATATATATTCTGTCTATACGAGAGGTAGTGTTACTAGTTATGTATGTGTAATCTATGTGATTATTTAATATCGACCATGTATCTTCTACATTTAAGTGTTGTATCGATTGTCTTAGGCAGAAGCTTACACTAGAGGAACCTGTAGCATCGTTAGGATTAATAACACAGTTGAAATCTCCTGCTATTATTAAGTATTCTGGACTATGCCTCAGATAGTATGCTAGTGTATACTTATAGAAGTTGTCACGATGTTGCCTGTTTTGTGTCCCAGAAGGAGCATATAGATTAACTAATTTGACTTTGTCATTAATTATGACAGTGATTAATCTTCCATCTAAGCTTTTATCAACATGAGAGTGTTTTATTCCTTTTTTAATGCCGATGGCGGTGCCTCTCTGTCTGTTGTCTTCATTTGTGTAGGTGTCAAAGCCGTAAAGTTCGAAATCTTGGTTTTTAATTTCTTGTAGACAAATTATGTCAATATCAAGAAGTCGTATTGTGTTTTGTAGTAAGTCTAACTTTGTTTTGTTCATTATATTGTTAATATTGAGTGTTGCAATGCGCACACTCAAACTATTTGCGTGGAATGACATTTCTGATTTGCAATCACAACTGCGTCGTGGTTTTACTCAGCCACGTCAAATTCACTAAAGTTAATCAATTCTGGTTGTTACGAGCTTTCTCTTTTATCTTTGTAACATTCAACTTCTTTCTCCCTTTTTGGCACTTTACTCACACAATCGTCCTTAATGTGGTTGCACGGTATCAGTCGTTTACCGTTATTTTAGTAGCGTTCTCCCTTTATGAGTTGTTCTCCGATAAGATGATCTTGGTGATGCTGTGCGTCAACAGCTCTCTCTTCTTCCTTTATCGTTCTTTTCGTCTGGTACCTGAGGGTATGTATACCGCGTTCTTCCTTTCTTCGTTGTAATTGTAACAAAATCAGTCAGTTTCTTCTCAGCCTGTCGCTTGGCTGAAAGTGACCGAGATGGTCTTCCGCTTGTCTTTGCCGTATTTCTCCGTCGTGTGGGTGAAGTCGAGACTTCTGTGTTTCGTTGCGTTGTTCCATTAGAATGTGTAGATGATGTCTTAGTATTGTACTCCTCTTGTTTCGAGATGCTGCTCAGTTTGGCAGAGCTTGGTTGTTGTATTGGTTCTTTTCGCGTGATGGTTCGTTGCTGAGGCTGTGGTGTCTTCGCCGCCAACATGTGGGCATTTTTTCCTTCCACCTCACTCTTCCTGCTTCCTAAAGCAGTGATGTTTGCGTATGATTTCAACCAGTCACTGACACTTACTTTTTGTACAGTTAGTCTTCTGTTCTGAACGCAGGTCATGCCATGATGGACAGAGCTGTCACATTTGCGACAGGTTGATTGCTGCCCTCAGTGCGTAGTGTCGTCTCTCCATTTTTGTGTATGTATGAAGGTATTTGTTTTATAATCACCATACGCACATACCGAAAACCATTCGGCAGATCAGCACATGGAAAGGCGTTATTCCATACACCTTCCGTAACAGAAACGACATCGCCAAAATTGCCCATATACTCGGCAATGTCAGTGTTTGTAACGTACACTGATAAGTCGTGGATCTTGACTATCGTGGATTCATCATCCATTGTTATGGCAATGGGAAAGAGTTTGCCCTGGCATGTGATTTCATGCCTACCATCGTGCTTTTCAACGATGTCCAACGCTACGTTGGGGTCCTTGATTTCTACGTGCGCAGCTGTAGATGACGTGCTTAGATGGATTCTGCTAATTTGCTCCATGCTCAGTCCAAGCTTGGAGGTGATAAAATCTATCACTTCGCTTTGTTGGGAGATTAGAGAAGTCCACTTTGATAGTGGAAACTCTTCTCTCCAGCATCTCTGACCGGTTGTTGCACTTGTTTGTATTATTAATTAGTTTCTCTTTTTGATTGCGTGAGCTCACGATAAACACGTCTGAACCCCACGAGCTCTAAATCCTAAAGTAGACAGGAGAGTCTGTCTCCTTGCCCGGCACTTGTGGAGGATCTGCCGTACAGTTAAGATTTGGTCACGCGTGGATTTTCCGCCAACAAATCCAACTTGATAGCTTCCGACGAAATCTGTAATCATGCTGACTGTTGTAGTGCTGATCTCTTCTGCTTTTTGCACCTGGTCCATTCTCTCCTGTATGTGTTCCACTCAGGTGTCCGTTGAAGTCTCAGGTGTTCGTTGAAAACATCTAAACTGTGTAAAATTATTCAAATATCTTTCATACTCCAACGCCTTAGCGACTCATACAGTGGAAATAATTTTGCTATTCTTTTACTATATTCTCTATAAGTATAGCTATTTCGAAAAATTGCCAACTTTTCTCTACTCTTATGTTTTCATTCAATGTTGATCATGCAAAAAAGCATAATTAAATTGTGTGTAGAATAGTGATGTAAGTATAACAGGTGTACGTAAAAATAAAATATTTTATGATTTTTCACAATTTTTAATTGATTTATTTTAGAACAAACAGGTGTTTGTGAATTCAAAACTGGTGCACATAGATATGCTTGATGAATATCAACGTTTCTGCTGCATTCAGGAAAAAATTTTCTCCTTGATGTTCTTACATATATGCTTACCGGGATTCAAGGGATCAGAATTTGCATGTAAATGCATTGCAATTTTTCAAAATTGGATCGATTCAACTTAAATTGTTGGTAAAATAAATATTCAAAACAACCTTACGTGTGTGTTTTATTCATTATTTTTTTTTCATTTATTAGCAATGTAGTTTTCAATAGCGGAGCATAAGGTAGCAAAGTATGATCCGGCATATAGATTACCTATCGGCATAAAAACTACTGTTAATCTTATTCTCATACCTACCATATAAATAGAAAAATTTAAATTCAAATCGGTACAACGGTTTTGGCAAAGTGTAGCTATAAACAATGCGACAGTTTTAATTTTGAATTAAATTTATTACTTCTCTGAAAAAATTAAATTAAAAAAAAACTCGTCTGATAGCCATAAGGAAATGCAACCAAGCTATACCAAAAAATTAAAAAAAACAGAGCTACAACACAACTAACAGTAAAGGTTTAAAAACTAGGACTTGTTAATGAATATCTTTCACATCACCCGGAAGCACCTTTTGCCAGAAGAAGAAACGTTTGGAATAACCATTACTATTTAGTAAAACATGTTTCAGAAAATTTGCAGCAAAACACGTGGCTGAATGATACACGATTAATAAACACGATTGAGAAGCCAGCAGATAAAATTCTTTTAGGACATTTCATATGTTAGAAACATCAGACCGTTCGCATTCCACTTTTTGGAGCGTACATATGTGTTGATTTGGTTTCGCAAAAATTGGAACAAAAATTTCTTGGAATAGTTTTTCTTTTGAACCGAGCATGCCCGGGATATGGCAAATAACTAGGAGGAAATGCCTAGTTAATTTTGTTTCATTGCTTTTTTCGTGAATGTAATTCACAGTCACCACATTCAGTGGTGACAATACGGCATCAGTCCGTAATACTTTATAAATAAATAAATAAAATAGTTTTTCTTTTGCTTTATACATTTGTGAAACGTAATGTTTCATAAAATGTAATTGATTTAGTTATCCAGGACGATGTTTCATGCTTCAATAAAAATTTATAACTTGGTATTTGGTCGGACACAACTGGGGTCACTTTCGGCTGTACATCCCATTGGTAGAATGATGGTGAGAGCGTTGATGTAACTTAGGAACAGCATGAGCCCTCTATTGTGACTCTGTATCTAAATCAGGATTAATTAATTAATAAAGAAATTGTAGCTGTAAAATTAAAAACAAACTAAAATAATTAACCTATGTTTATAATGAAATCATGAGTTGCCAGTGAAGCATTGCCAATTTTATTTTTACTAGATATGATTGACGTTGGCGAGTGGCTGTATGAATTTGCCCACAAGCTTTGTCCCGATTTCGTTCCTGCGCAAAGCTTTACACAACATGCGCCTGGTAGTGACCCTAGGATGGATTCACCGTTCACAATGGTAGAGCTGTCACTTGCTCTCCTATCAAGCAAAAATTCCTCCCCAGGTCTGGATCAGATTAGTAGCAAATTGCTTCAAAATCTGCCCGACATAGGGAGGAAACGTCTGTTACGCATCTTCAACAATATGTTGGAGGTCAACAGAGGAGATGGAGGACCTTCAAGGAGGAGAGAAGTGAAAGTTGTCACTATCTTAAAGCCTGGCAAACCGCCATCAAGACACGATTCGTATCGGCCAATATCGTTACTGTCGTGTCTGAGGAAACTCCTTGAAAGGATGATTCTTTTCCGGTTAGAAGAATGGTTGGAATCGAACAACCTTCTCTCAAATACCCAGTTTGGTTTTCGTAAAGCCAGGGGTACTAATGACTGCTTAGCCCTTCTGGTTACAGAAATTGAGCTTGCTCGTGCACGCAAGCAGAACATGGGATCTATTTTCCTAGATATACAGGGGGCATTTGACTCAGTATCACCATACAAGCTGAGTCAAAAATTAGAAAATGTGGGGCTGGGTCCAAAGTTGAACAACTTGCTGTTCAACCTTTTGTCGGAAAAAGCTATGTATTTCAACAATGGTCATGTGCAACTAAAGCGGACCAGCTTCCATGGACTAGCACAAGGGTCCTGCTTGAGCCCCCTGTTATACAACTTTTATGTTAGCGAAATAGATTCTTGTCTAGCACCAAACTGCAGCATTAGACAATTGGCTGATGACGGCGTCATATCTTTTGCAAGCAGGGACGCCGCCGAAATACAACTGGCTTTACAAACCACTTTGGACAATCTTGCCGAGTGGTCTGAAAACCTTGGTATCAAGTTTTCTGCAACGAAAACTGAGATGGTAGTCTTTTCCCCTTTTAGCGACACGACAAAAAACAGGGAGAAAAGACTATTTGACCCGAAAATTGATGTCTTTTTGTACGGTGAAAAGATATCAACTACCGACAATTTTCGATACCTTGGTGTTTGGTTCAACTCAAGGCTAAACTGGAGTACACACATCACCCATCTGGTGCAAAAATGCAGTAAAAGAATCAACTTTCTAAGGACAGTCACAGGATTCTGGTGGGGCGCACATCCATCAGACGTCCTGCGACTGTATAAGACAACGGTACTATCCGTGTTGGAATATGGAAGCATATGCTTCCATTGGGCATCCAACACGCATATCCTCAAATTAGAGAGGCTACAGTATCGTTGTCTTAGACTCGTACTAGGGAGCATGAAATCCACACATAACATGTCCCTAGAAGTGATGACCGGAGTGATGCCGCTAAAACTTCGTTTTGAAATGCTGTCGCTTCGCCTTCTAGTCCGTTCTTCAGTATCAAATCCCTTGATCGAAGAAAATTTTAAAGCGCTTCTAGAGACAGGTTCTAAGAGCAAGATCTTGAAAATCTACGAAGATTTTGTTGCCCTACAAGTGCATCCTAGCGCTCCACAGGCATTAAACCGTGCTGCCCTTCCTGAGACCTACAGTTCCCTTTTAACAACAGATTCCTCGTTGCACGAGGAAATTAAGACCATACCAAATGATCTTCGCCCGATGGTAGTTCCGGGCATTTTCAGGGATAAGTATGGTCATTTAGACCAAAGAAGCCAGTATTATACTGATGGATCATCCTCTAAGGAAGGCACCGGCTTCGGCGTTTTTAGTGAGTCCGCCGAAGCATTTTTCAAATTGCGGGAGCCGTGTAGTGTCTACACCGCAGAACTAGCCGCACTCTTGTACGCACTATTGATGATAGCAGCGAGACCTTCGGATCAGTACTTCATCTTTACAGATAGCCTTAGCGCTATTGAAGCACTACGATCCCCGAAGGCTGTTAAGAGCCAGGATTTCCTTGTCATTAAAATCATAGAATTGCTTGACTCCATGTTCGACAAGGCGTTCAGGATTTCGCTAATTTGGGTACCTTCTCATTGTGGAATTCCCGGCAACGAGAAGGCAGACTCACTGGCCAAAACAGGCGTCCAACAAGGCGCATTTTACGACCGTCCGATCTCGGCCCGAGAGTTTCTTCGTCTACCACAGCAACTTTTCCTGTCTCGCTGGCAGAGCATGTGGGAGGCGGATGATCTCGGGCGATTCCTTTTCTCGATCTCTCCGCAAGTGTCCCTGCGGCCTTGGTTCGGTGGGCTCTCTGTAGACCGGGCGTTCATACGCATGATGTCTCGACTTATGTCGAATCATTTCGCGTTGAATGCTCATCTTCAGCGTATAACTCTGGCTCAGACAAAGGTGTGTGGCTGCGGTGACGGATTTCACGATGTGGATCACCTTCTGTGGTCCTGCGTGGAGTTTGAAACCGCAAGACCCTCCTTGTTGGGCGCAGTCGAGAGCATCGGCAGACGACCTGGTACAGAAATAAGAGAAATTTTGGCGACTAGGGACCTCACCTACATGAGGCTCATCTTCCGATTCGCCAAAGACAACGGTCTTATCCTTTGATTCCACATCCTCATTATCCTTCCAAACCATATCCGCCATTCCTTTTTTGTTATTCGTTGTGTTGTCTTGTTGTTGTTTTTTGGTAACACCCGAGTGATCCGTTGACGGAACAATGGCATCCGGGCTCAATGACTGCGTTGTCGTAAAAAGAGGGACAGACTTTGCAACAGTGTTCTTCATCCCAGTCCAGCCTTGGTGAAGTGGGTTCGGCCTTGCTGGCGTTGGCTTCGGAGGTGGTCGGCGGGTTCGATATCGTGGTTAGCAGAAAGCCTGCTGTTACGGGATAGAGCTCGCCGATAGCTTTTGAGTTCGGTGCTGGCCTGGTCGAGCTTTGACTATCACTGCTTGGGCGCACTGGGCTGCTTGAGGAACACTGTTCACAGGCAATTGTGTGTGCTGTCTTGTTTGTTTTTTTTGTTATTGTTACAGCCGAGACCCGATAGACGGAAGGACGATGTCCAAATTCCGATCCGCCGACACCAGAACCCCAAATCCAGCCATCACATCCATAGGAAAAGCAATAGAACCGGATCCCGATAACAAACATCCCTATCATCTACACCAACAACCTGGATACACACCCTGCAACCACCTCACACTCACAACCGAGCATGCCCGGGATAAGGCAAATAACAGGGAGGAAATGCCTTGTTAATTTTTGTTAATTTTTGTGAATTTGTAAAAGTCAACACATGCGGTGTTGACAATACGGCGTCAAGCCGTAATCCTAAAAATATAAATAAATAAATATGATTGACGTTTTGTAGTTAAACGGCCAAGCGGTTTTACATGAATTAAAAAAACTAGTTTTGTTACTTAAATATCTCACAATTTATTTTTCATGCTCGGTAATACTTTTGACTCTATGAACAACAGTTGGCATATATATGTATTACATCCACGCATTGTAATAAAGTTAATGTATTGAGCACTCGAGAAGTTTTTTTTGCGATACAACAAAAAACAGATTGAATGATTTAACATAGCTCCGGAATTGAATAGAGGCCGGCACGTGTAGAAAAAAGGATGGAAAGAAATTAATAGGAGTCTGATGTATAAAGACAGACTGTCCGTCTTATTCAACTATGAGCTACTGTTCAGCAAGTACAAGGTTGACTGTTAGGTACTAGTTGTTGAGCCAGTAAGCTAGCCAGCCCATTTAATTAACGTACGAACTGCTCAACGGTTTGAAATTCCAGTAGAATCAGAGACAAAGGCGCAAAGGCCTTTTACCATAACACAGCCGGTACCTACGGCGATGTGTTAGACTGCGATCCTGTAATGTTAAAATAAAATGACCTGCCCAGCTTGCAAGGAAATCGATCAGCATGGTAGACATAACGTGATTGCATTACGCTACATCCGTTAAAATGTAAAAGAATACAACACACCCGGCTCCACTAGAGCGCACTATTCAACCACAATACTGTATAGGTGCGCACATCAGTCGCAATATGGTTTACAAAATAACGAAGCAGAAGTTGTGTTATCGCAAGTGTGAATCCAGTGAAATACTTACCCAACTTTAAATATCAGTATAGCACTCAATTGCGTTATGCACAAATCGACAAAAATTGACCTTCTAAATACATACACCTTGTTTTAAATACATACACCTTGTTCTAAATACATACACCTTGTTTGTGCCTGGGCAGTGTAATGTCACCGTAGCAGTGTCGAGCTGTCATCCGGTGCGCGTGGTACTCTGTGCAAAGTGCGCTCCGTTTTTATTTGGTTAAAAAAGGGCGTAAAATTGTGCTCGATCCACCAGAAATTGTGCACAATGGAGGTAAAATGGCAAGTTTTGCTGTACAAAAGTAAGAACGGCTCCAAAATCGGTGAAATAATGTGTATCAAAGTGGCCCATGGTTCCAGCACATAAGTGCGGTAAGCAGACTCAAATGGACCCAGTTTTCCCGGTGATAGTGAACCGATCGGAGAGCGGTTTGTGTTTCAGTTCAGTGATAAATGGTCAATAAAGTGGTTTCAGTGAAGAAACTGTGGATTTCCGCTGCTTTTAGGACGGAATGTAGCGCGTGTAGGCCACACAAACAACAACAACAACAACAGCCGTCAAGGTTGGTTGGCACACAATTTCTCGGGGAATCCCCAACTTCTCGGGTTTTGAAGTGAGTGAAAACGGTCGATAAGGTGGCCAAAACGTTGCGCAAGCAGAAAGCGGTGTAAAAATCGGCCAATTAGTGCGAAAGCTACGTGGTCCAAAAAGTGCATCAATGGTGGGGTGGTGGGGGTGATGCAGTGTCGGGTGTGTGTTTTTGCGGCCAATTTCGCACGGATAGGTCCGGAAGCGATCCTTTCCGGTGTGGTAGTGTGCAATCAATTGATCGAACCCAAAAAACCGCAGTGAAAAACGTCTTAAGTAGGCTAAATAAGTGAACAAACGGAGGTGGCAGAAGTGTGACAGCACCACCACGTGGCGGATATACCGCGTTTAATGCAAAAGTGTAAATAACTTGCTCATTTATGGATCGAATTGAGTGCGGTTTGAATTGTAGTGATGTGAAACGAGCGTGCAGTCCTTTTCCGTCGGAAAAACGGTGGAAATTCGGAAATTTATGGAAATTTGTAGGCTGTCGGCTTTCCGGCGTCCGAATTTTGACAAAAGCAAAAACGGATTCTCATCGGATAAAAATCGCCAGTACCCAAGCGACAAAAAATAAAACTGCTCAAATTGCAAGCAGCTTTTCTGGTAAAATCAGAAGTGTGTTCGGAATAGCTGTTGTTGGCTGGGAGGGTTTGCTGGGACATGTTGCAGGTGCTCGACAACTGCTCGACTACTTTTCGAATATGGATGCTTTAGCCAAAAGTATACCTGGCGTATACTTGGGTGTAAGATTATTCGTCACAGCGTTTTTATGAGTGGATTTTAGTTCGCGAGAAGTGCTCGATTTTTTTCGAGCGCTGTTTGAATTAATCAAAGCGTTCGCGAGTGATGCTTTGTTATTGGAATTGTTTAGTAGCTTAAAAATACTGCTCTAAACTGCTCGCATATCCAGGCAGGTGCAAATAGTGCATGGTATATACTTTGGAGTGTGTGTGTTTACTGGTTCAGAGTGGCTCTAAGAGTAAAATGAAGTGTGCGATTAGTGCTCGATTCTTCAGGCACTGCTGGAGTGACACAAATTATCGGTAAGTGCGTGTGTTGTTGTTACTACCAGGGCTACTATTGCTAGTAATCGTTCAGTATATAAAACTCCTCGCAACTTTAAATGAGATTGAATTCATTCCTAATGTTCTGATTATTCTTTCATTTGCCTAGCTTTTATCCTCTTTGATCTGCGTAGTTTTGGCGAGGATGATTCACTACTTTTTCTTTTTGAATGCATTTTTTCTCTTCCGGTTGGTACTCTTGTTTCATTATTTCCTGTCGCAGTATCAGTCATTGATATAGTTATATGCAAAGTAGGGTGAAATTCACCTGAGAGCTGAGCAGCACGAATCTGATTGGTATGCACCATTCTAACATTCCAATGTAAATTAATGAAGTAAGTGCTAGGACTTATTTTCTGTAATACTATCGCGGGTATCCACCTAACTATATCTTCTTGATGATTTCTATATAATATTTTGTCTCCACGGCTATAGGTATGATGAGTGGGTCTTACTGATTTCGTTACACGGTTAGTGTCAGGAGATTTGAGTACATAGTTTTTATCATTCTCTATGGATAACTTAACTGGATAGCTCTTATTTAGTAATGTGCGAAGCACATAGTTAAACAATAATGAAGATGGAGTTTTGCCAGTGGACGTAGATGGAGTATTACGATAAGTAAACAGAATCTTGGTAATCTTTTTCTGAAGAGGTACTGGTTTTAATCGCTCATCTATCAGATACTTTCTCAACACATTCTTGATCGTCTGTACCCCCCTCTCCGCTAGTCCGTTGGATTGAGGGTGATAAGGAGGAGATTTAAATACTTTTATATTATTTGAATTACACGCATGTATAAACCCAGATGAGTTGAAAGGTGGATCATTATCCGAACACACTTCAGAAGGCAACCCAAAATAAGTATACATTTTTTCCAATCGTTCCAATACACTCTCCGTACACGTTATTCGTATTATTTTCACATCTATTAATTTTGAATAAGCATCCACTATTATCAGAAAGGTATTTCCATCAAAATGAAATAAATCCAAATGGATCCTTTGGAATGCATGAGTGGCTAGAGGCCATCTAGACGTAACTATTTCCCTTGGTACGTTTTGCGGTTTTTTGACACATGGGGCACGACTTTAAAAAATTCACAATATCTTTATCAAACCCTTTCCACCAAAAATATGATCGTCCGATCATTTTCATTCTGATTACCCGATCATGATTTTCATGTAGTTTCTCCAGCACACGGCGCTGAAGGGCCTTGGGTACCACTACACGATCCTCAAAATAAAGACAATCATTTTCTATTTCGCATTTGTGTCTGGTCATTGCATATTGCTTAACTTCTTCCACTACTTCTTTAGACCAACCGGTTTGTGTCACTTTGAGCAGTTCAACGAGCACAGCGTCTTTGTGCTGCTCCTCTTTTATCTCTTCGATACCAATAAATCCCTGTACTTTACTTTCAGCAACTGATATGTGCTCAATCCGGTTTTCAGTTGACAACGGTAAACGAGATAACGCATCGGCATTACTAATACATTTACCAGGACTATGTACTACGCTATTGGAGTAATTAGACAAAATTACAGTCCATCTGTGCAATCATGAAATTGCCACAGCAGAAGAACTCTTGTGTGGTTTAAACATTTGTTTTAACGCAGAACTATCGGTAACGAGAGTAAAACTCGTACCATACAAATACATGTGAAATTTTTTTATTCCAAATACAACTGCTACTGCTTCTTTATGTATTTGCCCGTAATTTCGTTGTGCGTGTGTGAGTGTTGATGACGCAAAATACACAGGCTTCTCCACTTGTCCCACTAAGGAGATAAAATAGCACCAACTCCATACGGACTGGCATCCGTAGTTAGTACTAGTGGCTTTTGTGGATCATACGGCTCTAATACATCATTGGAGATCAACAATTCTTTACACTTTTTAAATGCGTTTTCACATTCGACTGACCACGAGAATCTACTTTCTCTCCTTAACAGTTTATATAACGGATGTAATTCCAACGACAGATTTGGCTAAAATTTGTGGAAGTAGTTCAAAAGACCTAATAACGACTGTAATTGACCTATATCTTTAGGCGCTGGAGCAAGACAGATTGCTTCCACTTTAGCTTGACATGGACGAATTCCGTCAGATGTGAGCATGAAACCGAGATGTTCAATTTCTGTTTCAAAAAATCGCGATCGGGCCCAACATATTTGCACTTTATGCTGATTGAATTAATCCAACACATGGAATAAATTTTCCTTGCATTCATGTAGCGTACTGCCACCAATAAGGATATCATCTAAATACGGAATAGATTTTGTTCCGAGCAAAATTTGATCTATAATAGACTGAAATACTGAGGGCGCCGAACTTATCCCAAATGGCATTCTTGTATACCTGCATCATCCACGGTGGGTATTTAGGATACGTAACTCTAGAGTTGTGCGTGACAATCGTACTTGGAGAAAGGCTCCCGTTAAATCGGTTTTACAAAAAAAAATTGAAAATTGATAAATTTGCTAAGATGTCCTCAATCGAACGAACAGGGACTATAATTCCCTTTTTCACCATGCGATTTATTTCTTCTAGATTTTCGCGAAATTTGAGCGGTACCGTGTATGGTTTATGAAAAATTGGTACAGCACCTCGTTTAAGAAAAATATTTGCTGTAAAACCTTCTATTACCTGATTGGCATCCCCAGAAAATACGTATGGGTATTGGTGTTCAATTTCAGACTTTAGACTGTGGTGAATAGCACTAAGAGACGAGTAATTCAGACTTACCAATTTTCTCCATTCTGGTATAAGGACATCTAAGCTCGAGCGACCGAGGAGCGGTGTAAGCATCTTCTTTTTCTCCGGTTCCAGAACAAAAATGTATAGCGAAACGAAATCTTCATACCTGTTTTTTGCGCTTACTGGTAGCTCTCCTACCGGACGAATAGTTTGCCCTGATACCGTTTGGAACACTCTTGTCGTCCCACAAGACCAATGTTACCGCATGCGTAACACTTCCATTGTTTGGCAGGACAGGGAATGATCTCGGGGTTATGATTTCTACCACAACGAAAGGATTTATTATCTCGATGCCTTGCTGGTAAAGAACGCGTAGACAAACGCTTGCTATTTCTTACTGGCGTTCGATCCGACGACTTCCACGATGTGCGTTGCTTGAATGAACGCTGCCAATTTTGCTGGTCCTTGCATCTTCCAACTTCCAACATCCTGCTACTTCTTCCAATCTCACAAGCTTTTTCCAACGTGAGATCACCTTCTGCTAGGAGCTTGGTTCGCAACCCGGAGTTTTGCAATCCTGCGACGAATCGATCTCGTAGCGCTTGCGACAAAAACGTGCCGAAATCACACGATTGTGATAACGCTTTTAGCTCGATGATGAACTCCGTTATTGTCTGGTTTGCTGCTTGTTCGCACTTGTGGTACTTGCAGCGCTCGGCCATTACGTTGACCTTTGGCGCTAAATGCTGCTTCAGCAGCTCGATCTGGTTCTTACAAGGTTTTGAACACGGATCGTCTGGCGAACATATTCGATTGGCTATCGAATAAAGGGACGGTCCGGCCATTGTCACTAAAATTGGCACTTTCTTGGTTTCTTCCACATCAATAACGATGAAGAATTGTTGCAGGCGACTAAAATACTCGTCGAAATTCTCCCCGATCACAAACGGTTCCATGTGGCCGAACAAAGACATAGCCACATTTACTTTCATCGTGCCTGACGTGGACGGTTTTGTTCCTTCTCCTTGGGCATCCTTTGTTGCCGTACACACCAGCACTACACTACCGACACTGATCTCCGACACGAGATTTACCGACAAATCGACGGATTTACTGCTTTACTATCGATTAACTCCACACGATTTACACAAAAGCAAAAGTTCCGTTCCGCGTTTATCCTTTTTAATCCTCGTCGCCAAAATTATGTTATGATTGCGGGTAGTTACGGTGTGTTGATTCTTTACTTTCTTACATATAACGGAGAAAGAACGGTATAATCATTTTGACGAGGGCTTTTATACTAATGCTACCTAAGATGTATGTGTGATCAAGGTGGAGCGCTTACTACTACTAAGGCTACTATTGCTAGTAATAGTTCAGTATATAACAGATACATACGTGGTACCCGAAGTAGAAGGATGTTAACTCACACAGTTACCCTACGATGGGGTTCTCGAAGCTAGTCAAATAAGATGTTGGGCTGAGCCCACCGGATGGTAAATGTAGGGTAATTTATGTTCAGGATAGCCGAGTTGTAACGTCCGAATGAATGTTACCCATTGTGTACATACGAATAGCCCTTTGCGACCTGGGCAAGGCAAACTGTCAGTGAGAATAAAGCCATTCTTTCGCGCGTTCTCTTCCAGTTCGGACCGAACAGAACCCATCCGTCTCCTAAAAATACGCCATAATTCCTTCCGAAAGCCTTCCGTGGATGTAAATCCGTTGTGATAACCGTCCGCCATCAGCGGTTTACATTCAATGAACATGGTTCCGGTTCATTTTATGAGCAAGGTTCATTGAAAGTGTAAACAAACAGAATCCAAACATAAGCAAAGTATCCTCGAAATAGTTTGGAATTTCGTAAATCTTTTCCAGGAAATTTCGTTAACGAATATATTTACCAAAACATTTACGAAAGCAGGGGGAACAGATAACTTGGAAAATGGTGCTCTGTCAAATGGACCAAAATTCACCTTCTAAATACATACACCTTGTTCTAAATACATACACCTTGGTTGTGCCTGGGCAGTGTAATGTCACTGTAGCAGTGTCGAGCTGTCATCCGGTGCGCGTGGCACTCTGTGCGCTCCGTTTTTATTTGGTTAAAAAAGGGCGTAAAATTGTGCTCGATCCACCAGATATTGTGCACAATGGAGGTAAAATGGCAAGTTTTACTGTACAAAAGTAGAAACGGCTCCAAAATCGGTGAAAAAATGTGTTTCAAAGTGGCCTATTGTTCCAGCACATGGTGCGGTAAGCAGACTCAAATGGACACAGTTTTCCCTGTGAAAGTGAACCGATCGGAGAGCGGTTTGTGTTTCAGTTAAGTGATAAATGGTCTATAAAGTGGTTGCAGTGAAGAAACTGTGGATTTCCGCTGCTTTTAGGACGGAATGTAGCGCGTGTAGGCCACACAAACAACAACAATAGCCGTCAAGGCTGGTTGGCACACAATTTCTCGGGGAATCCCCAACTTCTCGGGTTTTGAAGTGAGTGAAAACGGTCGATAAGGTGGCTAATATGTTGCGCAAGCCGAAAGCGGGGTAAAAAACGGCCAATTAGTGCGAAAGCTACGTGGTCTAAGAAGTGCATCAATGGTGGGATGGTAGGGGTGATGCAGTGTCGGGTGTGTGTTTTTGCGGCCAATTTCGCACGGATAGGTCCGGAAGCGATCCTTTCCGGTGTGGTAGTGTGCAATCAATTGATCGAACCCAAAAAACCGCAGTGAAAAACGTCTTAAGTAGGCTAAATAAGTGAACAAACGGAGGTGGCAGAAGTGTGACAGCACCACCACGTGGCGGATATACCGCGTTTAATGCAAAAGTGTAAATAACTTGCTCATTTATGGATCGAATTGAGTGCGGTTTGAATTGTAGTGATGTGAACCGAGCGTGAAATCCGCTTCCGTCGGAAAAACGGTGGAAATTCGGAAATTTATGGAAATTTGTAGGCTGTCGGCTTTCCGGCGTCCGAATTTTGACAAAAGCAAAAACGGATTCCCATCGGACAAAAATCGCCAGTACCCAAGCGACAAAAAATAAAACTGCTCAAATTGCAAGCAGCTTTTCTGCAATCAGAAGTGTGTTCGGAATAGCTGTTGTTGGCTGGGAGGGTTTGCTGGGACATGTTGCAGGTGCTCGACAACTGCTCGACTACTTCTCGAATATGGATGCTTTAGCCAAAAGTATACCTGGTGTATACTTGGGTGTAAGATTATTCGTCACAGCGTTTTTATGAGTGGATTTTAGTTCGCGAGAAGTGCTCGATTTTTTTCGAGCGCTGTTTGAATTAATCAAAGTGTTCGCGAGTGATGCTTTGTTATTGGAATTGTTCAGTAGCTTAAAAATACTGCTCTAAACTGCTCGCATATCCAGGCAGGTGCAAATAGTGCATGATATATACTTTGGAGTGTTTGTGTTTACTGGTGACACAAATTATCGGTAAGTGCGTGTGTTGTTGTTACTACCAGGGCTACTATTGCTAGTAATAGTTCAGAATATAACACTCCTCCCAACTTTAAATGAGATTTAATTCATTCCTAATGTTCTGATTATTCTTTCATTTGCCTAGCTTTTATCCTCTTTGATCTGCGTAGTTTTGGCGAGGATGATTCACTACTTTTTCTTTTTGAATGCATTTTTTCTCTTCCGGTTGGTACTCTTGTTTCATTATTTCCTGTCGCAGTATCAGTCATTGATATAGTTATATGCAAAGTAGGGTGAAATTCACCTGAGAGCTGAGCAGCACGAATCTGATTGGTATGCACCATTCTAACATTCCAATGTAAATTAATGAAGTAAGTGCTAGGACTTATTTTCTGTAATACTATCGCGGGGATCCACCTAACTATATCTTCTTGATGATTTCTATATAATATTTTGTCTCCACGGCTATAGTGTGGTAAACAATGCGGTTCGTTCGGATGACGCATTGGCACACCTTCGATTCTATTGCTTACGGTCGCGGTACGATTTGGTGCGCGGCACTCATTGGAAAGTGCTGACTCGGACTTTTACGCGATGACACATCGAGCGGAGGTGAACTTAGACAACTGGTGTCGGATCGAGCTTCCCTTCAGTGATTGAACAACGACGGGTTGAAATGAGACTCTGGACGTTGGTTACTTTTACTGACGTCGGAGTCTCGAGTTGCATCAGCAACATGCTTCGTCTGTAACTCGGCACTGTCTGCCTTTGCTTCTCGAGCGGTTCTATTTATTTGAAGCTTTCTTTGATGGTCAGCCAACATTTGTCCAACATATGTTTGGCAAACGTGTGGCTGCTGAGTTGTTCCGGGTTTCGGGTTTACAATGTGTCTTCCTTATTTACAGAGTGCGGTTCTTCCGTATCAGTTTTGCGTGTGGCCCTAGTGACAACAATAAATGTTTCGTTTTGCTTGTTTATGACCTATTTTCTGCATGTTTGTATTGTCGCATCGGCATGCGGTAGTTTGTGCTTATTTCTGTTCCTTTTATGGTTCTTGCCCTTTTCTTGGTTTGTGAGGCAGGTACGGGATGATCTAACATGCTGTTAGCAGATGTAGCAGATATACTACACCTCCCCCCTTTGGAAGAATAATGTAGCCTAGCGGAATTATTCTCCTAACTTGATGGCTCTGTTTTTATGTATGACTTGTTTTTCATGTTGTGTACTCTCGATTTCGATATTTGGACCTAATATGTTTGTTACTGTGTAAGGACCTTTGAAGAGTGGGTCCAATTTTCTTCTATTCTCGTTGGTTATGGCTACTTTGTCGTTCAATTGTATTTTGAGGGGATTGATTTTTGTTTGCTGTTGTAAGGTTTTATCTTTCTCTTTCTCTATGTATTGTTTCGTTCTATCATGTGCTATTTTTAATCTATATTTGAGTTCTTGTGCGTAGTCCTCATGATTGTATATTGTTGCGTTGCTCTGTATTATTTCTTTTTGTAATTTTTCATTTCTTCCGAAAATAAACTCAAATGGTGTATATCCATGCTCTAAGTTTGGTGTTGTGTTATATGCGAAAGTGTAGTAATTAAGCCAATTATCCCAATCATCTTTATGTTCATTAGTGAAAATTCTGAGGTATTCGTTTAAGTGTTTGTGGTTTCTCTCTAATGCTCCTATGGTTTGTGGGTGATATGCTGTTGCAAATTTTTGTTCTATTTTGAGTAATTTGGAAATATTGCTGAAGATCTCATTTTTGTATTCCGTTCCCATATCCGTTCTAATTTCTGATATGTTGGTTCCGTATATTAACATGAATTGTTCTACTAGAGTTTTGGCACCTGTAGTTGCTTCTTTGTTTGGAATTGCTATTGCTGTTACATGTTTTGTGAAATTGCATTGTATTGTTACGGCGTATCTGTTGTTGTTGTATGTTTTTTGGAATGGTCCTACTGTATCGATTGATATGATTTGGAATGGCTGTATTGGTGTATCTGTTTTTACGAATGGTTCAAAGGTTTTCTTCTGGTGTTTATTTAGTTTACATAGGTCGCAGTTTTTTACAAAATTTTGAATTGATTTCTTCTGATTTGGCCATACAAATTCTTTTCTTAGTTTCTTGTATATTTTGCATTGTCCTATATGACCTCCTGTTGGCGTATTATGTGCCTTTTCGAGTATTTCGTTGATTTTAAGTTGGTCTTCGATGGTGGCACTACAACCTCGAGAGGTCTCGGCCTGCCATTTCTGGCTTTCTGTGACTTAATTTTACCCGTAGAAAAGTAGTCAGCCTTTCGTACGGGGAGGCGGTCTGGATGGGATTTGAACCCCGGCCCTGCCGTGTGAAGACCGGCGCCGCTGTCGCCTCGGCCACCGGACCGACCCGCTTCGATGTATTTTGGGGCATCGTAAATTGTTATTACTGTCTGTTTTAGTGTTTTCTTAGCAGTCTCCTTCATGATAGGTTCTCCTATCCTTTTTAATAACTCGTCTTTTGATGAGATAGCAATATTTTGCACATTTTTCTTATTGCATTTGTTCTCTATTTCCTGGAGAAATTGCACTAATGCTGATTTCTCTTTACGTTGTTGCAAGTCCCTTTCTAGAATAGGTTGCTTGCTTCCTGTTTCCGATTTTAACTGGATTTCTCTTACTGATAAGAGTTCCTTCGTTCTTTTCTTGTTCTTTAGAACTCCTAAAAGTTCTATAGTATTTTCATTTTCTTTGTACGTCATTGTTAGTTTAGGTAGTCCTTTAACTTCTTCGTATGAAAGTGCGTGTAACATTTTAGGTTGATCAGACGCTAGTATGTTTGTAACATTTGTCATTTGTCATTGATCTGGTTATCACGTTGATGGCCTTAATCTCATCCGATGTGATTGTGATGCGTGACAAAGCATCCGCTACTACATTCTGTTTTCCTTTCACGTGTTCGATTCTAAAATCGAATTCTTCGAGGTCAAGTCGGATTCTCGTTAGTTTGGATGACGGATTTAATTTCAGATGCCTGAAAGTGTCTTAATTTGCGTATGAATTGCTGTTTAAATCGTTAAGAATAGCACTTTTTCAATGAATTTAGCCTGAAAGTGTCTTAATTTGCGTATGAATTGCTGTTTAAATCGTTAAGAATAGCACTTTTTCAATGAATTTAGCCTGAAAGTGTCTTAATTTGCGTATGAATTGCTGTTTAAATCGTTAAGAATAGCACTTTTTCAATGAATTTAGCCTGAAAGTGTCTTAATTTGCGTATGAATTGCTGTTTAAATCCTTAAGAATAGCACTGTTTCAATGAATTTAGCCTGAAAGTGTCTTAATTTGCGTATGAATTGCTGTTTAAATCGTTAAGAATAGCACTTTTTCAATGAATTTAGCCTGTAAGTGTCTTAATTTGCGTATGAATTGCTGTTTAAATCCTTAAGAATAGTACTCTTTCAATGAATTTAGCCTGAAAGTGTCTTAATTTGCGTATGCATTGCTGTTCAAATCGTTAAGAATAGCACTTTTTCAATGAATTTAGCCTGAAAGTGTCTTAATTTGCGTATGAATTGCTGTTTAAATCGTTAAGAATAGCACTTTTTCAATGAATTTAGCCTGAAAGTGTCTTAATTTGCGTATGAATTGCTGTTTAAATCGTTAAGAATAGCACTTTTTCAATGAATTTAGCCTGAAAGTGTCTTAATTTGCGTATGAATTGCTGTTTAAATCGTTAAGAATAGCACTTTTTCAATGAATTTAGCCTGAAAGTGTCTTAATTTGCGTATGAATTGCTGTTTAAATCGTTAAGAATAGCACTTTTTCAATGAATTTAGCCTGAAAGTGTCTTAATTTGCGTATGAATTGCTGTTTAAATCCTTAAGAATAGCACTTTTTCAATGAATTTAGCCTGAAAGTGTCTTAATTTGCGTATGAATTGCTGTTTAAATCGTTAAGAATAGCACTTTTTCAATGAATTTAGCCTGAAAGTGTCTTAATTTGCGTATGAATTGCTGTTTAAATCCTTAAGAATAGCACTTTTTCAATGAATTTAGCCTGAAAGTGTCTTAATTTGCGTATGAATTGCTGTTTAAATCCTTAAGAATAGCACTTTTTCAATGAATTTAGCCTGAAAGTGTCTTAATTTGCGTATGAATTGCTGTTTAAATCGTTAAGAATAGCACTTTTTCAATGAATTTAGCCTGAAAGTGTCTTAATTTGCGTATGAATTGCTGTTTAAATCGTTAAGAACAGCACTTTTTCAATGAATTTAGCCTGAAAGTGTCTTAATTTGCGTATGAATTGCTGTTTAAATCCTTAAGAATAGCGCTTTTTCAATGAATTTAGCCTGAAAGTGTCTTAATTTGCGTATGAATTGCCGTTTAAATCGTTAAGAATAGCACTTTTTCAATGAATTTAGCCTGAAAGTGTCTTAATTTGCGTATGAATTGCTGTTTAAATCGTTAAGAATAGCACTTTTTCAATGAATTTAGCCTGAAAGTGTCTTAATTTGCGTATGAATTGCTGTTTAAATCGTTAAGAATAGCACTTTTTCAATGAATTTAGCCTGAAAGTGTCTTAATTTGCGTATGAATTGCTGTTTAAATCGTTAAGAATAGCACTTTTTCAATGAATTTAGCCTGAAAGTGTCTTAATTTGCGTATGAATTGCTGTTTAAATCCTTAAGAATAGCACTTTTTCAATGAATTTAGCCTGAAAGTGTCTTAATTTGCGTATGAATTGCTGTTTAAATCCTTAAGAATAGCACTTTTTCAATGAATTTAGCCTGAAAGTGTCTTAATTTGCGTATGAATTGCTGTTTAAATCCTTAAGAATAGCACTTTTTCAATGAATTTAGCCTGAAAGTGTCTTAATTTGCGTATGAATTGCTGTTTAAATCCTTAAGAATAGCACTTTTTCAATGAATTTAGCCTGAAAGTGTCTTAATTTGCGTATGAATTGCTGTTTAAATCCTTAAGAATAGCACTTTTTCAATGAATTTAGCCTGAAAGTGTCTTAATTTGCGTATGAATTGCTGTTTAAATCGTTAAGAATAGCACTTTTTCAATGAATTTAGCCTGAAAGTGTCTTAATTTGCGTATGAATTGCTGTTTAAATCGTTAAGAATAGCACTTTTTCAATGAATTTAGCCTGAAAGTGTCTTAATTTGCGTATGAATTGCTGTTTAAATCGTTAAGAATAGCACTTTTTCAATGAATTTAGCCTGAAAGTGTCTTAATTTGCGTATGAATTGCTGTTTAAATCGTTAAGAATAGCACTTTTTCAATGAATTTAGCCTGAAAGTGTCTTAATTTGCGTATGAATTGCTGTTTAAATCGTTAAGAATAGCACTTTTTCAATGAATTTAGCCTGAAAGTGTCTTAATTTGCGTATGAATTGCTGTTTAAATCGTTAAGAATAGCACTTTTTCAATGAATTTAGCCTGAAAGTGTCTTAATTTGCGTATGAATTGCTGTTTAAATCCTTAAGAATAGCACTTTTTCAATGAATTTAGCCTGAAAGTGTCTTAATTTGCGTATGAATTGCTGTTTAAATCGTTAAGAATAGCACTTTTTCAATGAATTTAGCCTGAAAGTGTCTTAATTTGCGTATGAATTGCTGTTTAAATCGTTAAGAATAGCACTTTTTCAATGAATTTAGCCTGAAAGTGTCTTAATTTGCGTATGAATTGCTGTTTAAATCCTTAAGAATAGCACTTTTTCAATGAATTTAGCCTGAAAGTGTCTTAATTTGCGTATGAATTGCTGTTTAAATCCTTAAGAATAGCACTTTTTCAATGAATTTAGCCTGAAAGTGTCTTAATTTGCGTATGAATTGCTGTTTAAATCGTTAAGAATAGCACTTTTTCAATGAATTTAGCCTGAAAGTGTCTTAATTTGCGTATGAATTGCTGTTTAAATCGTTAAGAATAGCACTTTTTCAATGAATTTAGCCTGAAAGTGTCTTAATTTGCGTATGAATTGCTGTTTAAATCCTTAAGAATAGCACTTTTTCAATGAATTTAGCCTGAAAGTGTCTTAATTTGCGTATGAATTGCTGTTTAAATCCTTAAGAATAGCACTTTTTCAATGAATTTAGCCTGAAAGTGTCTTAATTTGCGTATGAATTGCTGTTTAAATCGTTAAGAATAGCACTTTTTCAATGAATTTAGCCTGAAAGTGTCTTAATTTGCGTATGAATTGCTGTTTAAATCCTTAAGAATAGCACTTTTTCAATGAATTTAGCCTGAAAGTGTCTTAATTTGCGTATGAATTGCTGTTTAAATCGTTAAGAATAGCACTTTTTCAATGAATTTAGCCTGAAAGTGTCTTAATTTGCGTATGAATTGCTGTTTAAATCGTTAAGAATAGCACTTTTTCAATGAATTTAGCCTGAAAGTGTCTTAATTTGCGTATGAATTGCTGTTTAAATCGTTAAGAATAGCACTTTTTCAATGAATTTAGCCTGAAAGTGTCTTAATTTGCGTATGAATTGCTGTTTAAATCCTTAAGAATAGCACTTTTTCAATGAATTTAGCCTGAAAGTGTCTTAATTTGCGTATGAATTGCTGTTTAAATCGTTAAGAATAGCACTTTTTCAATGAATTTAGCCTGAAAGTGTCTTAATTTGCGTATGAATTGCTGTTTAAATCGTTAAGAATAGCACTTTTTCAATGAATTTAGCCTGAAAGTGTCTTAATTTGCGTATGAATTGCTGTTTAAATCCTTAAGAATAGCACTTTTTCAATGAATTTAGCCTGAAAGTGTCTTAATTTGCGTATGAATTGCTGTTTAAATCGTTAAGAATAGCACTTTTTCAATGAATTTAGCCTGAAAGTGTCTTAATTTGCGTATGAATTGCTGTTTAAATCGTTAAGAATAGCACTTTTTCAATGAATTTAGCCTGAAAGTGTCTTAATTTGCGTATGAATTGCTGTTTAAATCCTTAAGAATAGCACTTTTTCAATGAATTTAGCCTGAAAGTGTCTTAATTTGCGTATGAATTGCTGTTTAAATCGTTAAGAATAGCACTTTTTCAATGAATTTAGCCTGAAAGTGTCTTAATTTGCGTATGAATTGCTGTTTAAATCCTTAAGAATAGCACTTTTTCAATGAATTTAGCCTGAAAGTGTCTTAATTTGCGTATGAATTGCTGTTTAAATCCTTAAGAATAGCACTTTTTCAATGAATTTAGCCTGAAAGTGTCTTAATTTGCGTATGAATTGCTGTTTAAATCCTTAAGAATAGCACTTTTTCAATGAATTTAGCCTGAAAGTGTCTTAATTTGCGTATGAATTGCTGTTTAAATCCTTAAGAATAGCACTTTTTCAATGAATTTAGCCTGAAAGTGTCTTAATTTGCGTATGAATTGCTGTTTAAATCCTTAAGAATAGCACTTTTTCAATGAATTTAGCCTGAAAGTGTCTTAATTTGCGTATGAATTGCTGTTTAAATCGTTAAGAATAGCACTTTTTCAATGAATTTAGCCTGAAAGTGTCTTAATTTGCGTATGAATTGCTGTTTAAATCGTTAAGAATAGCACTTTTTCAATGAATTTAGCCTGAAAGTGTCTTAATTTGCGTATGAATTGCTGTTTAAATCGTTAAGAATAGCACTTTTTCAATGAATTTAGCCTGAAAGTGTCTTAATTTGCGTATGAATTGCTGTTTAAATCCTTAAGAATAGCACTTTTTCAATGAATTTAGCCTGAAAGTGTCTTAATTTGCGTATGAATTGCTGTTTAAATCCTTAAGAATAGCACTTTTTCAATGAATTTAGCCTGAAAGTGTCTTAATTTGCGTATGAATTGCTGTTTAAATCCTTAAGAATAGCACTTTTTCAATGAATTTAGCCTGAAAGTGTCTTAATTTGCGTATGAATTGCTGTTTAAATCGTTAAGAATAGCACTTTTTCAATGAATTTAGCCTGAAAGTGTCTTAATTTGCGTATGAATTGCTGTTTAAATCCTTAAGAATAGCACTTTTTCAATGAATTTAGCCTGAAAGTGTCTTAATTTGCGTATGAATTGCTGTTTAAATCCTTAAGAATAGCACTTTTTCAATGAATTTAGCCTGAAAGTGTCTTAATTTGCGTATGAATTGCTGTTTAAATCGTTAAGAATAGCACTTTTTCAATGAATTTAGCCTGAAAGTGTCTTAATTTGCGTATGAATTGCTGTTTAAATCCTTAAGAATAGCACTTTTTCAATGAATTTAGCCTGAAAGTGTCTTAATTTGCGTATGAATTGCTGTTTAAATCCTTAAGAATAGCACTTTTTCAATGAATTTAGCCTGAAAGTGTCTTAATTTGCGTATGAATTGCTGTTTAAATCCTTAAGAATAGCACTTTTTCAATGAATTTAGCCTGAAAGTGTCTTAATTTGCGTATGAATTGCTGTTTAAATCCTTAAGAATAGCACTTTTTCAATGAATTTAGCCTGAAAGTGTCTTAATTTGCGTATGAATTGCTGTTTAAATCGTTAAGAATAGCACTTTTTCAATGAATTTAGCCTGAAAGTGTCTTAATTTGCGTATGAATTGCTGTTTAAATCGTTAAGAATAGCACTTTTTCAATGAATTTAGCCTGAAAGTGTCTTAATTTGCGTATGAATTGCTGTTTAAATCGTTAAGAATAGCACTTTTTCAATGAATTTAGCCTGAAAGTGTCTTAATTTGCGTATGAATTGCTGTTTAAATCGTTAAGAATAGCACTTTTTCAATGAATTTAGCCTGAAAGTGTCTTAATTTGCGTATGAATTGCTGTTTAAATCCTTAAGAATAGCACTTTTTCAATGAATTTAGCCTGAAAGTGTCTTAATTTGCGTATGAATTGCTGTTTAAATCCTTAAGAATAGCACTTTTTCAATGAATTTAGCCTGAAAGTGTCTTAATTTGCGTATGAATTGCTGTTTAAATCGTTAAGAATAGCACTTTTTCAATGAATTTAGCCTGAAAGTGTCTTAATTTGCGTATGAATTGCTGTTTAAATCGTTAAGAATAGCACTTTTTCAATGAATTTAGCCTGAAAGTGTCTTAATTTGCGTATGAATTGCTGTTTAAATCCTTAAGAATAGCACTTTTTCAATGAATTTAGCCTGAAAGTGTCTTAATTTGCGTATGAATTGCTGTTTAAATCGTTAAGAATAGCACTTTTTCAATGAATTTAGCCTGAAAGTGTCTTAATTTGCGTATGAATTGCTGTTTAAATCGTTAAGAATAGCACTTTTTCAATGAATTTAGCCTGAAAGTGTCTTAATTTGCGTATGAATTGCTGTTTAAATCCTTAAGAATAGCACTTTTTCAATGAATTTAGCCTGAAAGTGTCTTAATTTGCGTATGAATTGCTGTTTAAATCCTTAAGAATAGCACTTTTTCAATGAATTTAGCCTGAAAGTGTCTTAATTTGCGTATGAATTGCTGTTTAAATCGTTAAGAATAGCACTTTTTCAATGAATTTAGCCTGAAAGTGTCTTAATTTGCGTATGAATTGCTGTTTAAATCGTTAAGAATAGCACTTTTTCAATGAATTTAGCCTGAAAGTGTCTTAATTTGCGTATGAATTGCTGTTTAAATCCTTAAGAATAGCACTTTTTCAATGAATTTAGCCTGAAAGTGTCTTAATTTGCGTATGAATTGCTGTTTAAATCCTTAAGAATAGCACTTTTTCAATGAATTTAGCCTGAAAGTGTCTTAATTTGCGTATGAATTGCTGTTTAAATCGTTAAGAATAGCACTTTTTCAATGAATTTAGCCTGAAAGTGTCTTAATTTGCGTATGAATTGCTGTTTAAATCGTTAAGAATAGCACTTTTTCAATGAATTTAGCCTGAAAGTGTCTTAATTTGCGTATGAATTGCTGTTTAAATCCTTAAGAATAGCACTTTTTCAATGAATTTAGCCTGAAAGTGTCTTAATTTGCGTATGAATTGCTGTTTAAATCCTTAAGAATAGCACTTTTTCAATGAATTTAGCCTGAAAGTGTCTTAATTTGCGTATGAATTGCTGTTTAAATCGTTAAGAATAGCACTTTTTCAATGAATTTAGCCTGAAAGTGTCTTAATTTGCGTATGAATTGCTGTTTAAATCGTTAAGAATAGCACTTTTTCAATGAATTTAGCCTGAAAGTGTCTTAATTTGCGTATGAATTGCTGTTTAAATCGTTAAGAATAGCACTTTTTCAATGAATTTAGCCTGAAAGTGTCTTAATTTGCGTATGAATTGCTGTTTAAATCCTTAAGAATAGCACTTTTTCAATGAATTTAGCCTGAAAGTGTCTTAATTTGCGTATGAATTGCTGTTTAAATCCTTAAGAATAGCACTTTTTCAATGAATTTAGCCTGAAAGTGTCTTAATTTGCGTATGAATTGCTGTTTAAATCCTTAAGAATAGCACTTTTTCAATGAATTTAGCCTGAAAGTGTCTTAATTTGCGTATGAATTGCTGTTTAAATCCTTAAGAATAGCACTTTTTCAATGAATTTAGCCTGAAAGTGTCTTAATTTGCGTATGAATTGCTGTTTAAATCGTTAAGAATAGCACTTTTTCAATGAATTTAGCCTGAAAGTGTCTTAATTTGCGTATGAATTGCTGTTTAAATCCTTAAGAATAGCACTTTTTCAATGAATTTAGCCTGAAAGTGTCTTAATTTGCGTATGAATTGCTGTTTAAATCCTTAAGAATAGCACTTTTTCAATGAATTTAGCCTGAAAGTGTCTTAATTTGCGTATGAATTGCTGTTTAAATCGTTAAGAATAGCACTTTTTCAATGAATTTAGCCTGAAAGTGTCTTAATTTGCGTATGAATTGCTGTTTAAATCGTTAAGAATAGCACTTTTTCAATGAATTTAGCCTGAAAGTGTCTTAATTTGCGTATGAATTGCTGTTTAAATCCTTAAGAATAGCACTTTTTCAATGAATTTAGCCTGAAAGTGTCTTAATTTGCGTATGAATTGCTGTTTAAATCCTTAAGAATAGCACTTTTTCAATGAATTTAGCCTGAAAGTGTCTTAATTTGCGTATGAATTGCTGTTTAAATCGTTAAGAATAGCACTTTTTCAATGAATTTAGCCTGAAAGTGTCTTAATTTGCGTATGAATTGCTGTTTAAATCCTTAAGAATAGCACTTTTTCAATGAATTTAGCCTGAAAGTGTCTTAATTTGCGTATGAATTGCTGTTTAAATCCTTAAGAATAGCACTTTTTCAATGAATTTAGCCTGAAAGTGTCTTAATTTGCGTATGAATTGCTGTTTAAATCGTTAAGAATAGCACTTTTTCAATGAATTTAGCCTGAAAGTGTCTTAATTTGCGTATGAATTGCTGTTTAAATCCTTAAGAATAGCACTTTTTCAATGAATTTAGCCTGAAAGTGTCTTAATTTGCGTATGAATTGCTGTTTAAATCCTTAAGAATAGCACTTTTTCAATGAATTTAGCCTGAAAGTGTCTTAATTTGCGTATGAATTGCTGTTTAAATCCTTAAGAATAGCACTTTTTCAATGAATTTAGCCTGAAAGTGTCTTAATTTGCGTATGAATTGCTGTTTAAATCCTTAAGAATAGCACTTTTTCAATGAATTTAGCCTGAAAGTGTCTTAATTTGCGTATGAATTGCTGTTTAAATCGTTAAGAATAGCACTTTTTCAATGAATTTAGCCTGAAAGTGTCTTAATTTGCGTATGAATTGCTGTTTAAATCCTTAAGAATAGCACTTTTTCAATGAATTTAGCCTGAAAGTGTCTTAATTTGCGTATGAATTGCTGTTTAAATCCTTAAGAATAGCACTTTTTCAATGAATTTAGCCTGAAAGTGTCTTAATTTGCGTATGAATTGCTGTTTAAATCCTTAAGAATAGCACTTTTTCAATGAATTTAGCCTGAAAGTGTCTTAATTTGCGTATGAATTGCTGTTTAAATCCTTAAGAATAGCACTTTTTCAATGAATTTAGCCTGAAAGTGTCTTAATTTGCGTATGAATTGCTGTTTAAATCCTTAAGAATAGCACTTTTTCAATGAATTTAGCCTGAAAGTGTCTTAATTTGCGTATGAATTGCTGTTTAAATCGTTAAGAATAGCACTTTTTCAATGAATTTAGCCTGAAAGTGTCTTAATTTGCGTATGAATTGCTGTTTAAATCCTTAAGAATAGCACTTTTTCAATGAATTTAGCCTGAAAGTGTCTTAATTTGCGTATGAATTGCTGTTTAAATCGTTAAGAATAGCACTTTTTCAATGAATTTAGCCTGAAAGTGTCTTAATTTGCGTATGAATTGCTGTTTAAATCGTTAAGAATAGCACTTTTTCAATGAATTTAGCCTGAAAGTGTCTTAATTTGCGTATGAATTGCTGTTTAAATCCTTAAGAATAGCACTTTTTCAATGAATTTAGCCTGAAAGTGTCTTAATTTGCGTATGAATTGCTGTTTAAATCCTTAAGAATAGCACTTTTTCAATGAATTTAGCCTGAAAGTGTCTTAATTTGCGTATGAATTGCTGTTTAAATCCTTAAGAATAGCACTTTTTCAATGAATTTAGCCTGAAAGTGTCTTAATTTGCGTATGAATTGCTGTTTAAATCGTTAAGAATAGCACTTTTTCAATGAATTTAGCCTGAAAGTGTCTTAATTTGCGTATGAATTGCTGTTTAAATCCTTAAGAATAGCACTTTTTCAATGAATTTAGCCTGAAAGTGTCTTAATTTGCGTATGAATTGCTGTTTAAATCGTTAAGAATAGCACTTTTTCAATGAATTTAGCCTGAAAGTGTCTTAATTTGCGTATGAATTGCTGTTTAAATCCTTAAGAATAGCACTTTTTCAATGAATTTAGCCTGAAAGTGTCTTAATTTGCGTATGAATTGCTGTTTAAATCCTTAAGAATAGCACTTTTTCAATGAATTTAGCCTGAAAGTGTCTTAATTTGCGTATGAATTGCTGTTTAAATCCTTAAGAATAGCACTTTTTCAATGAATTTAGCCTGAAAGTGTCTTAATTTGCGTATGAATTGCTGTTTAAATCCTTAAGAATAGCACTTTTTCAATGAATTTAGCCTGAAAGTGTCTTAATTTGCGTATGAATTGCTGTTTAAATCCTTAAGAATAGCACTTTTTCAATGAATTTAGCCTGAAAGTGTCTTAATTTGCGTATGAATTGCTGTTTAAATCGTTAAGAATAGCACTTTTTCAATGAATTTAGCCTGAAAGTGTCTTAATTTGCGTATGAATTGCTGTTTAAATCCTTAAGAATAGCACTTTTTCAATGAATTTAGCCTGAAAGTGTCTTAATTTGCGTATGAATTGCTGTTTAAATCGTTAAGAATAGCACTTTTTCAATGAATTTAGCCTGAAAGTGTCTTAATTTGCGTATGAATTGCTGTTTAAATCGTTAAGAATAGCACTTTTTCAATGAATTTAGCCTGAAAGTGTCTTAATTTGCGTATGAATTGCTGTTTAAATCCTTAAGAATAGCACTTTTTCAATGAATTTAGCCTGAAAGTGTCTTAATTTGCGTATGAATTGCTGTTTAAATCGTTAAGAATAGCACTTTTTCAATGAATTTAGCCTGAAAGTGTCTTAATTTGCGTATGAATTGCTGTTTAAATCCTTAAGAATAGCACTTTTTCAATGAATTTAGCCTGAAAGTGTCTTAATTTGCGTATGAATTGCTGTTTAAATCCTTAAGAATAGCACTTTTTCAATGAATTTAGCCTGAAAGTGTCTTAATTTGCGTATGAATTGCTGTTTAAATCGTTAAGAATAGCACTTTTTCAATGAATTTAGCCTGAAAGTGTCTTAATTTGCGTATGAATTGCTGTTTAAATCCTTAAGAATAGCACTTTTTCAATGAATTTAGCCTGAAAGTGTCTTAATTTGCGTATGAATTGCTGTTTAAATCCTTAAGAATAGCACTTTTTCAATGAATTTAGCCTGAAAGTGTCTTAATTTGCGTATGAATTGCTGTTTAAATCCGTTAAGAATAGCACTTTTTCAATGAATTTAGCCTGAAAGTGTCTTAATTTGCGTATGAATTGCTGTTTAAATCCTTAAGAATAGCACTTTTTCAATGAATTTAGCCTGAAAGTGTCTTAATTTGCGTATGAATTGCTGTTTAAATCGTTAAGAATAGCACTTTTTCAATGAATTTAGCCTGAAAGTGTCTTAATTTGCGTATGAATTGCTGTTTAAATCCTTAAGAATAGCACTTTTTCAATGAATTTAGCCTGAAAGTGTCTTAATTTGCGTATGAATTGCTGTTTAAATCCTTAAGAATAGCACTTTTTCAATGAATTTAGCCTGAAAGTGTCTTAATTTGCGTATGAATTGCTGTTTAAATCGTTAAGAATAGCACTTTTTCAATGAATTTAGCCTGAAAGTGTCTTAATTTGCGTATGAATTGCTGTTTAAATCCGTTAAGAATAGCACTTTTTCAATGAATTTAGCCTGAAAGTGTCTTAATTTGCGTATGAATTGCTGTTTAAATCGTTAAGAATAGCACTTTTTCAATGAATTTAGCCTGAAAGTGTCTTAATTTGCGTATGAATTGCTGTTTAAATCCTTAAGAATAGCACTTTTTCAATGAATTTAGCCTGAAAGTGTCTTAATTTGCGTATGAATTGCTGTTTAAATCGTTAAGAATAGCACTTTTTCAATGAATTTAGCCTGAAAGTGTCTTAATTTGCGTATGAATTGCTGTTTAAATCCTTAAGAATAGCACTTTTTCAATGAATTTAGCCTGAAAGTGTCTTAATTTGCGTATGAATTGCTGTTTAAATCGTTAAGAATAGCACTTTTTCAATGAATTTAGCCTGAAAGTGTCTTAATTTGCGTATGAATTGCTGTTTAAATCGTTAAGAATAGCACTTTTTCAATGAATTTAGCCTGAAAGTGTCTTAATTTGCGTATGAATTGCTGTTTAAATCCTTAAGAATAGCACTTTTTCAATGAATTTAGCCTGAAAGTGTCTTAATTTGCGTATGAATTGCTGTTTAAATCGTTAAGAATAGCACTTTTTCAATGAATTTAGCCTGAAAGTGTCTTAATTTGCGTATGAATTGCTGTTTAAATCGTTAAGAATAGCACTTTTTCAATGAATTTAGCCTGAAAGTGTCTTAATTTGCGTATGAATTGCTGTTTAAATCCTTAAGAATAGCACTTTTTCAATGAATTTAGCCTGAAAGTGTCTTAATTTGCGTATGAATTGCTGTTTAAATCGTTAAGAATAGCACTTTTTCAATGAATTTAGCCTGAAAGTGTCTTAATTTGCGTATGAATTGCTGTTTAAATCGTTAAGAATAGCACTTTTTCAATGAATTTAGCCTGAAAGTGTCTTAATTTGCGTATGAATTGCTGTTTAAATCCTTAAGAATAGCACTTTTTCAATGAATTTAGCCTGAAAGTGTCTTAATTTGCGTATGAATTGCTGTTTAAATCGTTAAGAATAGCACTTTTTCAATGAATTTAGCCTGAAAGTGTCTTAATTTGCGTATGAATTGCTGTTTAAATCCTTAAGAATAGCACTTTTTCAATGAATTTAGCCTGAAAGTGTCTTAATTTGCGTATGAATTGCTGTTTAAATCGTTAAGAATAGCACTTTTTCAATGAATTTAGCCTGAAAGTGTCTTAATTTGCGTATGAATTGCTGTTTAAATCCTTAAGAATAGCACTTTTTCAATGAATTTAGCCTGAAAGTGTCTTAATTTGCGTATGAATTGCTGTTTAAATCCTTAAGAATAGCACTTTTTCAATGAATTTAGCCTGAAAGTGTCTTAATTTGCGTATGAATTGCTGTTTAAATCCTTAAGAATAGCACTTTTTCAATGAATTTAGCCTGAAAGTGTCTTAATTTGCGTATGAATTGCTGTTTAAATCCTTAAGAATAGCACTTTTTCAATGAATTTAGCCTGAAAGTGTCTTAATTTGCGTATGAATTGCTGTTTAAATCGTTAAGAATAGCACTTTTTCAATGAATTTAGCCTGAAAGTGTCTTAATTTGCGTATGAATTGCTGTTTAAATCCGTTAAGAATAGCACTTTTTCAATGAATTTAGCCTGAAAGTGTCTTAATTTGCGTATGAATTGCTGTTTAAATCCTTAAGAATAGCACTTTTTCAATGAATTTAGCCTGAAAGTGTCTTAATTTGCGTATGAATTGCTGTTTAAATCCTTAAGAATAGCACTTTTCAATGAATTTAGCCTGAAAGTGTCTTAATTTGCGTATGAATTGCTGTTTAAATCCTTAAGAATAGCACTTTTTCAATGAATTTAGCCTGAAAGTGTCTTAATTTGCGTATGAATTGCTGTTTAAATCGTTAAGAATAGCACTTTTTCAATGAATTTAGCCTGAAAGTGTCTTAATTTGCGTATGAATTGCTGTTTAAATCGTTAAGAATAGCACTTTTTCAATGAATTTAGCCTGAAAGTGTCTTAATTTGCGTATGAATTGCTGTTTAAATCGTTAAGAATAGCACTTTTTCAATGAATTTAGCCTGAAAGTGTCTTAATTTGCGTATGAATTGCTGTTTAAATCGTTAAGAATAGCACTTTTTCAATGAATTTAGCCTGAAAGTGTCTTAATTTGCGTATGAATTGCTGTTTAAATCGTTAAGAATAGCACTTTTTCAATGAATTTAGCCTGAAAGTGTCTTAATTTGCGTATGAATTGCTGTTTAAATCGTTAAGAATAGCACTTTTTCAATGAATTTAGCCTGAAAGTGTCTTAATTTGCGTATGAATTGCTGTTTAAATCCTTAAGAATAGCACTTTTTCAATGAATTTAGCCTGAAAGTGTCTTAATTTGCGTATGAATTGCTGTTTAAATCCTTAAGAATAGCACTTTTTCAATGAATTTAGCCTGAAAGTGTCTTAATTTGCGTATGAATTGCTGTTTAAATCCTTAAGAATAGCAATTTTCAATGAATTTAGCCTGAAAGTGTCTTAATTTGCGTATGAATTGCTGTTTAAATCGTTAAGAATAGCACTTTTTCAATGAATTTAGCCTGAAAGTGTCTTAATTTGCGTATGAATTGCTGTTTAAATCGTTAAGAATAGCACTTTTTCAATGAATTTAGCCTGAAAGTGTCTTAATTTGCGTATGAATTGCTGTTTAAATCCTTAAGAATAGCACTTTTTCAATGAATTTAGCCTGAAAGTGTCTTAATTTGCGTATGAATTGCTGTTTAAATCCTTAAGAATAGCACTTTTTCAATGAATTTAGCCTGAAAGTGTCTTAATTTGCGTATGAATTGCTGTTTAAATCCGTTAAGAATAGCACTTTTTCAATGAATTTAGCCTGAAAGTGTCTTAATTTGCGTATGAATTGCTGTTTAAATCGTTAAGAATAGCACTTTTTCAATGAATTTAGCCTGAAAGTGTCTTAATTTGCGTATGAATTGCTGTTTAAATCCTTAAGAATAGCACTTTTTCAATGAATTTAGCCTGAAAGTGTCTTAATTTGCGTATGAATTGCTGTTTAAATCCTTAAGAATAGCACTTTTTCAATGAATTTAGCCTGAAAGTGTCTTAATTTGCGTATGAATTGCTGTTTAAATCGTTAAGAATAGCACTTTTTCAATGAATTTAGCCTGAAAGTGTCTTAATTTGCGTATGAATTGCTGTTTAAATCGTTAAGAATAGCACTTTTTCAATGAATTTAGCCTGAAAGTGTCTTAATTTGCGTATGAATTGCTGTTTAAATCCTTAAGAATAGCACTTTTTCAATGAATTTAGCCTGAAAGTGTCTTAATTTGCGTATGAATTGCTGTTTAAATCGTTAAGAATAGCACTTTTTCAATGAATTTAGCCTGAAAGTGTCTTAATTTGCGTATGAATTGCTGTTTAAATCCTTAAGAATAGCACTTTTTCAATGAATTTAGCCTGAAAGTGTCTTAATTTGCGTATGAATTGCTGTTTAAATCCTTAAGAATAGCACTTTTTCAATGAATTTAGCCTGAAAGTGTCTTAATTTGCGTATGAATTGCTGTTTAAATCCTTAAGAATAGCACTTTTTCAATGAATTTAGCCTGAAAGTGTCTTAATTTGCGTATGAATTGCTGTTTAAATCGTTAAGAATAGCACTTTTTCAATGAATTTAGCCTGAAAGTGTCTTAATTTGCGTATGAATTGCTGTTTAAATCGTTAAGAATAGCACTTTTTCAATGAATTTAGCCTGAAAGTGTCTTAATTTGCGTATGAATTGCTGTTTAAATCGTTAAGAATAGCACTTTTTCAATGAATTTAGCCTGAAAGTGTCTTAATTTGCGTATGAATTGCTGTTTAAATCCTTAAGAATAGCACTTTTTCAATGAATTTAGCCTGAAAGTGTCTTAATTTGCGTATGAATTGCTGTTTAAATCGTTAAGAATAGCACTTTTTCAATGAATTTAGCCTGAAAGTGTCTTAATTTGCGTATGAATTGCTGTTTAAATCCTTAAGAATAGCACTTTTTCAATGAATTTAGCCTGAAAGTGTCTTAATTTGCGTATGAATTGCTGTTTAAATCCTTAAGAATAGCACTTTTTCAATGAATTTAGCCTGAAAGTGTCTTAATTTGCGTATGAATTGCTGTTTAAATCCGTTAAGAATAGCACTTTTTCAATGAATTTAGCCTGAAAGTGTCTTAATTTGCGTATGAATTGCTGTTTAAATCCTTAAGAATAGCACTTTTTCAATGAATTTAGCCTGAAAGTGTCTTAATTTGCGTATGAATTGCTGTTTAAATCGTTAAGAATAGCACTTTTTCAATGAATTTAGCCTGAAAGTGTCTTAATTTGCGTATGAATTGCTGTTTAAATCCTTAAGAATAGCACTTTTTCAATGAATTTAGCCTGAAAGTGTCTTAATTTGCGTATGAATTGCTGTTTAAATCGTTAAGAATAGCACTTTTTCAATGAATTTAGCCTGAAAGTGTCTTAATTTGCGTATGAATTGCTGTTTAAATCCTTAAGAATAGCACTTTTTCAATGAATTTAGCCTGAAAGTGTCTTAATTTGCGTATGAATTGCTGTTTAAATCCTTAAGAATAGCACTTTTTCAATGAATTTAGCCTGAAAGTGTCTTAATTTGCGTATGAATTGCTGTTTAAATCCTTAAGAATAGCACTTTTTCAATGAATTTAGCCTGAAAGTGTCTTAATTTGCGTATGAATTGCTGTTTAAATCCTTAAGAATAGCACTTTTTCAATGAATTTAGCCTGAAAGTGTCTTAATTTGCGTATGAATTGCTGTTTAAATCCTTAAGAATAGCACTTTTTCAATGAATTTAGCCTGAAAGTGTCTTAATTTGCGTATGAATTGCTGTTTAAATCCTTAAGAATAGCACTTTTTCAATGAATTTAGCCTGAAAGTGTCTTAATTTGCGTATGAATTGCTGTTTAAATCCTTAAGAATAGCACTTTTTCAATGAATTTAGCCTGAAAGTGTCTTAATTTGCGTATGAATTGCTGTTTAAATCCTTAAGAATAGCACTTTTTCAATGAATTTAGCCTGAAAGTGTCTTAATTTGCGTATGAATTGCTGTTTAAATCGTTAAGAATAGCACTTTTTCAATGAATTTAGCCTGAAAGTGTCTTAATTTGCGTATGAATTGCTGTTTAAATCGTTAAGAATAGCACTTTTTCAATGAATTTAGCCTGAAAGTGTCTTAATTTGCGTATGAATTGCTGTTTAAATCGTTAAGAATAGCACTTTTTCAATGAATTTAGCCTGAAAGTGTCTTAATTTGCGTATGAATTGCTGTTTAAATCGTTAAGAATAGCACTTTTTCAATGAATTTAGCCTGAAAGTGTCTTAATTTGCGTATGAATTGCTGTTTAAATCCTTAAGAATAGCACTTTTTCAATGAATTTAGCCTGAAAGTGTCTTAATTTGCGTATGAATTGCTGTTTAAATCCTTAAGAATAGCACTTTTTCAATGAATTTAGCCTGAAAGTGTCTTAATTTGCGTATGAATTGCTGTTTAAATCGTTAAGAATAGCACTTTTTCAATGAATTTAGCCTGAAAGTGTCTTAATTTGCGTATGAATTGCTGTTTAAATCCTTAAGAATAGCACTTTTTCAATGAATTTAGCCTGAAAGTGTCTTAATTTGCGTATGAATTGCTGTTTAAATCGTTAAGAATAGCACTTTTTCAATGAATTTAGCCTGAAAGTGTCTTAATTTGCGTATGAATTGCTGTTTAAATCCTTAAGAATAGCACTTTTTCAATGAATTTAGCCTGAAAGTGTCTTAATTTGCGTATGAATTGCTGTTTAAATCCTTAAGAATAGCACTTTTTCAATGAATTTAGCCTGAAAGTGTCTTAATTTGCGTATGAATTGCTGTTTAAATCGTTAAGAATAGCACTTTTTCAATGAATTTAGCCTGAAAGTGTCTTAATTTGCGTATGAATTGCTGTTTAAATCCTTAAGAATAGCACTTTTTCAATGAATTTAGCCTGAAAGTGTCTTAATTTGCGTATGAATTGCTGTTTAAATCCTTAAGAATAGCACTTTTTCAATGAATTTAGCCTGAAAGTGTCTTAATTTGCGTATGAATTGCTGTTTAAATCGTTAAGAATAGCACTTTTTCAATGAATTTAGCCTGAAAGTGTCTTAATTTGCGTATGAATTGCTGTTTAAATCGTTAAGAATAGCACTTTTTCAATGAATTTAGCCTGAAAGTGTCTTAATTTGCGTATGAATTGCTGTTTAAATCCTTAAGAATAGCACTTTTTCAATGAATTTAGCCTGAAAGTGTCTTAATTTGCGTATGAATTGCTGTTTAAATCGTTAAGAATAGCACTTTTTCAATGAATTTAGCCTGAAAGTGTCTTAATTTGCGTATGAATTGCTGTTTAAATCCTTAAGAATAGCACTTTTTCAATGAATTTAGCCTGAAAGTGTCTTAATTTGCGTATGAATTGCTGTTTAAATCGTTAAGAATAGCACTTTTTCAATGAATTTAGCCTGAAAGTGTCTTAATTTGCGTATGAATTGCTGTTTAAATCCTTAAGAATAGCACTTTTTCAATGAATTTAGCCTGAAAGTGTCTTAATTTGCGTATGAATTGCTGTTTAAATCCTTAAGAATAGCACTTTTTCAATGAATTTAGCCTGAAAGTGTCTTAATTTGCGTATGAATTGCTGTTTAAATCCTTAAGAATAGCACTTTTTCAATGAATTTAGCCTGAAAGTGTCTTAATTTGCGTATGAATTGCTGTTTAAATCGTTAAGAATAGCACTTTTTCAATGAATTTAGCCTGAAAGTGTCTTAATTTGCGTATGAATTGCTGTTTAAATCGTTAAGAATAGCACTTTTTCAATGAATTTAGCCTGAAAGTGTCTTAATTTGCGTATGAATTGCTGTTTAAATCCTTAAGAATAGCACTTTTTCAATGAATTTAGCCTGAAAGTGTCTTAATTTGCGTATGAATTGCTGTTTAAATCGTTAAGAATAGCACTTTTTCAATGAATTTAGCCTGAAAGTGTCTTAATTTGCGTATGAATTGCTGTTTAAATCGTTAAGAATAGCACTTTTTCAATGAATTTAGCCTGAAAGTGTCTTAATTTGCGTATGAATTGCTGTTTAAATCGTTAAGAATAGCACTTTTTCAATGAATTTAGCCTGAAAGTGTCTTAATTTGCGTATGAATTGCTGTTTAAATCCGTTAAGAATAGCACTTTTTCAATGAATTTAGCCTGAAAGTGTCTTAATTTGCGTATGAATTGCTGTTTAAATCCTTAAGAATAGCACTTTTTCAATGAATTTAGCCTGAAAGTGTCTTAATTTGCGTATGAATTGCTGTTTAAATCGTTAAGAATAGCACTTTTTCAATGAATTTAGCCTGAAAGTGTCTTAATTTGCGTATGAATTGCTGTTTAAATCGTTAAGAATAGCACTTTTTCAATGAATTTAGCCTGAAAGTGTCTTAATTTGCGTATGAATTGCTGTTTAAATCCTTAAGAATAGCACTTTTTCAATGAATTTAGCCTGAAAGTGTCTTAATTTGCGTATGAATTGCTGTTTAAATCGTTAAGAATAGCACTTTTTCAATGAATTTAGCCTGAAAGTGTCTTAATTTGCGTATGAATTGCTGTTTAAATCCTTAAGAATAGCACTTTTTCAATGAATTTAGCCTGAAAGTGTCTTAATTTGCGTATGAATTGCTGTTTAAATCGTTAAGAATAGCACTTTTTCAATGAATTTAGCCTGAAAGTGTCTTAATTTGCGTATGAATTGCTGTTTAAATCCTTAAGAATAGCACTTTTTCAATGAATTTAGCCTGAAAGTGTCTTAATTTGCGTATGAATTGCTGTTTAAATCGTTAAGAATAGCACTTTTTCAATGAATTTAGCCTGAAAGTGTCTTAATTTGCGTATGAATTGCTGTTTAAATCGTTAAGAATAGCACTTTTTCAATGAATTTAGCCTGAAAGTGTCTTAATTTGCGTATGAATTGCTGTTTAAATCGTTAAGAATAGCACTTTTTCAATGAATTTAGCCTGAAAGTGTCTTAATTTGCGTATGAATTGCTGTTTAAATCCTTAAGAATAGCACTTTTTCAATGAATTTAGCCTGAAAGTGTCTTAATTTGCGTATGAATTGCTGTTTAAATCGTTAAGAATAGCACTTTTTCAATGAATTTAGCCTGAAAGTGTCTTAATTTGCGTATGAATTGCTGTTTAAATCCTTAAGAATAGCACTTTTTCAATGAATTTAGCCTGAAAGTGTCTTAATTTGCGTATGAATTGCTGTTTAAATCGTTAAGAATAGCACTTTTTCAATGAATTTAGCCTGAAAGTGTCTTAATTTGCGTATGAATTGCTGTTTAAATCCTTAAGAATAGCACTTTTTCAATGAATTTAGCCTGAAAGTGTCTTAATTTGCGTATGAATTGCTGTTTAAATCGTTAAGAATAGCACTTTTTCAATGAATTTAGCCTGAAAGTGTCTTAATTTGCGTATGAATTGCTGTTTAAATCCTTAAGAATAGCACTTTTTCAATGAATTTAGCCTGAAAGTGTCTTAATTTGCGTATGAATTGCTGTTTAAATCCTTAAGAATAGCACTTTTTCAATGAATTTAGCCTGAAAGTGTCTTAATTTGCGTATGAATTGCTGTTTAAATCCTTAAGAATAGCACTTTTTCAATGAATTTAGCCTGAAAGTGTCTTAATTTGCGTATGAATTGCTGTTTAAATCGTTAAGAATAGCACTTTTTCAATGAATTTAGCCTGAAAGTGTCTTAATTTGCGTATGAATTGCTGTTTAAATCGTTAAGAATAGCACTTTTTCAATGAATTTAGCCTGAAAGTGTCTTAATTTGCGTATGAATTGCTGTTTAAATCGTTAAGAATAGCACTTTTTCAATGAATTTAGCCTGAAAGTGTCTTAATTTGCGTATGAATTGCTGTTTAAATCCTTAAGAATAGCACTTTTTCAATGAATTTAGCCTGAAAGTGTCTTAATTTGCGTATGAATTGCTGTTTAAATCGTTAAGAATAGCACTTTTTCAATGAATTTAGCCTGAAAGTGTCTTAATTTGCGTATGAATTGCTGTTTAAATCCTTAAGAATAGCACTTTTTCAATGAATTTAGCCTGAAAGTGTCTTAATTTGCGTATGAATTGCTGTTTAAATCCTTAAGAATAGCACTTTTTCAATGAATTTAGCCTGAAAGTGTCTTAATTTGCGTATGAATTGCTGTTTAAATCGTTAAGAATAGCACTTTTTCAATGAATTTAGCCTGAAAGTGTCTTAATTTGCGTATGAATTGCTGTTTAAATCGTTAAGAATAGCACTTTTTCAATGAATTTAGCCTGAAAGTGTCTTAATTTGCGTATGAATTGCTGTTTAAATCCGTTAAGAATAGCACTTTTTCAATGAATTTAGCCTGAAAGTGTCTTAATTTGCGTATGAATTGCTGTTTAAATCCTTAAGAATAGCACTTTTTCAATGAATTTAGCCTGAAAGTGTCTTAATTTGCGTATGAATTGCTGTTTAAATCGTTAAGAATAGCACTTTTTCAATGAATTTAGCCTGAAAGTGTCTTAATTTGCGTATGAATTGCTGTTTAAATCGTTAAGAATAGCACTTTTTCAATGAATTTAGCCTGAAAGTGTCTTAATTTGCGTATGAATTGCTGTTTAAATCGTTAAGAATAGCACTTTTTCAATGAATTTAGCCTGAAAGTGTCTTAATTTGCGTATGAATTGCTGTTTAAATCGTTAAGAATAGCACTTTTTCAATGAATTTAGCCTGAAAGTGTCTTAATTTGCGTATGAATTGCTGTTTAAATCGTTAAGAATAGCACTTTTTCAATGAATTTAGCCTGAAAGTGTCTTAATTTGCGTATGAATTGCTGTTTAAATCCTTAAGAATAGCACTTTTTCAATGAATTTAGCCTGAAAGTGTCTTAATTTGCGTATGAATTGCTGTTTAAATCGTTAAGAATAGCACTTTTTCAATGAATTTAGCCTGAAAGTGTCTTAATTTGCGTATGAATTGCTGTTTAAATCGTTAAGAATAGCACTTTTTCAATGAATTTAGCCTGAAAGTGTCTTAATTTGCGTATGAATTGCTGTTTAAATCGTTAAGAATAGCACTTTTTCAATGAATTTAGCCTGAAAGTGTCTTAATTTGCGTATGAATTGCTGTTTAAATCGTTAAGAATAGCACTTTTTCAATGAATTTAGCCTGAAAGTGTCTTAATTTGCGTATGAATTGCTGTTTAAATCGTTAAGAATAGCACTTTTTCAATGAATTTAGCCTGAAAGTGTCTTAATTTGCGTATGAATTGCTGTTTAAATCCTTAAGAATAGCACTTTTTCAATGAATTTAGCCTGAAAGTGTCTTAATTTGCGTATGAATTGCTGTTTAAATCGTTAAGAATAGCACTTTTTCAATGAATTTAGCCTGAAAGTGTCTTAATTTGCGTATGAATTGCTGTTTAAATCGTTAAGAATAGCACTTTTTCAATGAATTTAGCCTGAAAGTGTCTTAATTTGCGTATGAATTGCTGTTTAAATCGTTAAGAATAGCACTTTTTCAATGAATTTAGCCTGAAAGTGTCTTAATTTGCGTATGAATTGCTGTTTAAATCGTTAAGAATAGCACTTTTTCAATGAATTTAGCCTGAAAGTGTCTTAATTTGCGTATGAATTGCTGTTTAAATCGTTAAGAATAGCACTTTTTCAATGAATTTAGCCTGAAAGTGTCTTAATTTGCGTATGAATTGCTGTTTAAATCGTTAAGAATAGCACTTTTTCAATGAATTTAGCCTGAAAGTGTCTTAATTTGCGTATGAATTGCTGTTTAAATCGTTAAGAATAGCACTTTTTCAATGAATTTAGCCTGAAAGTGTCTTAATTTGCGTATGAATTGCTGTTTAAATCGTTAAGAATAGCACTTTTTCAATGAATTTAGCCTGAAAGTGTCTTAATTTGCGTATGAATTGCTGTTTAAATCGTTAAGAATAGCACTTTTTCAATGAATTTAGCCTGAAAGTGTCTTAATTTGCGTATGAATTGCTGTTTAAATCCTTAAGAATAGCACTTTTTCAATGAATTTAGCCTGAAAGTGTCTTAATTTGCGTATGAATTGCTGTTTAAATCGTTAAGAATAGCACTTTTTCAATGAATTTAGCCTGAAAGTGTCTTAATTTGCGTATGAATTGCTGTTTAAATCGTTAAGAATAGCACTTTTTCAATGAATTTAGCCTGAAAGTGTCTTAATTTGCGTATGAATTGCTGTTTAAATCCTTAAGAATAGCACTTTTTCAATGAATTTAGCCTGAAAGTGTCTTAATTTGCGTATGAATTGCTGTTTAAATCGTTAAGAATAGCACTTTTTCAATGAATTTAGCCTGAAAGTGTCTTAATTTGCGTATGAATTGCTGTTTAAATCGTTAAGAATAGCACTTTTTTCAATGAATTTAGCCTGAAAGTGTCTTAATTTGCGTATGAATTGCTGTTTAAATCGTTAAGAATAGCACTTTTTCAATGAATTTAGCCTGAAAGTGTCTTAATTTGCGTATGAATTGCTGTTTAAATCGTTAAGAATAGCACTTTTTCAATGAATTTAGCCTGAAAGTGTCTTAATTTGCGTATGAATTGCTGTTTAAATCGTTAAGAATAGCACTTTTTCAATGAATTTAGCCTGAAAGTGTCTTAATTTGCGTATGAATTGCTGTTTAAATCGTTAAGAATAGCACTTTTTCAATGAATTTAGCCTGAAAGTGTCTTAATTTGCGTATGAATTGCTGTTTAAATCGTTAAGAATAGCACTTTTTCAATGAATTTAGCCTGAAAGTGTCTTAATTTGCGTATGAATTGCTGTTTAAATCGTTAAGAATAGCACTTTTTCAATGAATTTAGCCTGAAAGTGTCTTAATTTGCGTATGAATTGCTGTTTAAATCGTTAAGAATAGCACTTTTTCAATGAATTTAGCCTGAAAGTGTCTTAATTTGCGTATGAATTGCTGTTTAAATCCTTAAGAATAGCACTTTTTCAATGAATTTAGCCTGAAAGTGTCTTAATTTGCGTATGAATTGCTGTTTAAACCGTTAAGAATAGCACTTTTTCAATGAATTTAGCCTGAAAGTGTCTTAATTTGCGTATGAATTGCTGTTTAAATCGTTAAGAATAGCACTTTTTCAATGAATTTAGCCTGAAAGTGTCTTAATTTGCGTATGAATTGCTGTTTAAATCGTTAAGAATAGCACTTTTTCAATGAATTTAGCCTGAAAGTGTCTTAATTTGCGTATGAATTGCTGTTTAAATCCTTAAGAATAGCACTTTTTCAATGAATTTAGCCTGAAAGTGTCTTAATTTGCGTATGAATTGCTGTTTAAATCCTTAAGAATAGCACTTTTTCAATGAATTTAGCCTGAAAGTGTCTTAATTTGCGTATGAATTGCTGTTTAAATCGTTAAGAATAGCACTTTTTCAATGAATTTAGCCTGAAAGTGTCTTAATTTGCGTATGAATTGCTGTTTAAATCGTTAAGAATAGCACTTTTTCAATGAATTTAGCCTGAAAGTGTCTTAATTTGCGTATGAATTGCTGTTTAAATCGTTAAGAATAGCACTTTTTCAATGAATTTAGCCTGAAAGTGTCTTAATTTGCGTATGAATTGCTGTTTAAATCCTTAAGAATAGCACTTTTTCAATGAATTTAGCCTGAAAGTGTCTTAATTTGCGTATGAATTGCTGTTTAAATCGTTAAGAATAGCACTTTTTCAATGAATTTAGCCTGAAAGTGTCTTAATTTGCGTATGAATTGCTGTTTAAATCGTTAAGAATAGCACTTTTTCAATGAATTTAGCCTGAAAGTGTCTTAATTTGCGTATGAATTGCTGTTTAAATCGTTAAGAATAGCACTTTTTCAATGAATTTAGCCTGAAAGTGTCTTAATTTGCGTATGAATTGCTGTTTAAATCGTTAAGAATAGCACTTTTTCAATGAATTTAGCCTGAAAGTGTCTTAATTTGCGTATGAATTGCTGTTTAAATGCACTTTTTCAATGAATTTAGCCTGAAAGTGTCTTAATTTGCGTATGAATTGCTGTTTAAATCGTTAAGAATAGCACTTTTTCAATGAATTTAGCCTGAAAGTGTCTTAATTTGCGTATGAATTGCTGTTTAAATCGTTAAGAATAGCACTTTTTCAATGAATTTAGCCTGAAAGTGTCTTAATTTGCGTATGAATTGCTGTTTAAATCGTTAAGAATAGCACTTTTTCAATGAATTTAGCCTGAAAGTGTCTTAATTTGCGTATGAATTGCTGTTTAAATCGTTAAGAATAGCACTTTTTCAATGAATTTAGCCTGAAAGTGTCTTAATTTGCGTATGAATTGCTGTTTAAATCGTTAAGAATAGCACTTTTTCAATGAATTTAGCCTGAAAGTGTCTTAATTTGCGTATGAATTGCTGTTTAAATCGTTAAGAATAGCACTTTTTCAATGAATTTAGCCTGAAAGTGTCTTAATTTGCGTATGAATTGCTGTTTAAATCGTTAAGAATAGCACTTTTTCAATGAATTTAGCCTGAAAGTGTCTTAATTTGCGTATGAATTGCTGTTTAAATCGTTAAGAATAGCACTTTTTCAATGAATTTAGCCTGAAAGTGTCTTAATTTGCGTATGAATTGCTGTTTAAATCCTTAAGAATAGCACTTTTTCAATGAATTTAGCCTGAAAGTGTCTTAATTTGCGTATGAATTGCTGTTTAAATCCTTAAGAATAGCACTTTTTCAATGAATTTAGCCTGAAAGTGTCTTAATTTGCGTATGAATTGCTGTTTAAATCCTTAAGAATAGCACTTTTTCAATGAATTTAGCCTGAAAGTGTCTTAATTTGCGTATGAATTGCTGTTTAAATCCGTTAAGAATAGCACTTTTTCAATGAATTTAGCCTGAAAGTGTCTTAATTTGCGTATGAATTGCTGTTTAAATCGTTAAGAATAGCACTTTTTCAATGAATTTAGCCTGAAAGTGTCTTAATTTGCGTATGAATTGCTGTTTAAATCGTTAAGAATAGCACTTTTTCAATGAATTTAGCCTGAAAGTGTCTTAATTTGCGTATGAATTGCTGTTTAAATCGTTAAGAATAGCACTTTTTCAATGAATTTAGCCTGAAAGTGTCTTAATTTGCGTATGAATTGCTGTTTAAATCGTTAAGAATAGCACTTTTTCAATGAATTTAGCCTGAAAGTGTCTTAATTTGCGTATGAATTGCTGTTTAAATCGTTAAGAATAGCACTTTTTCAATGAATTTAGCCTGAAAGTGTCTTAATTTGCGTATGAATTGCTGTTTTAAATCGTTAAGAATAGCACTTTTTCAATGAATTTAGCCTGAAAGTGTCTTAATTTGCGTATGAATTGCTGTTTAAATCGTTAAGAATAGCACTTTTTCAATGAATTTAGCCTGAAAGTGTCTTAATTTGCGTATGAATTGCTGTTTAAATCGTTAAGAATAGCACTTTTTCAATGAATTTAGCCTGAAAGTGTCTTAATTTGCGTATGAATTGCTGTTTAAATCGTTAAGAATAGCACTTTTTCAATGAATTTAGCCTGAAAGTGTCTTAATTTGCGTATGAATTGCTGTTTAAATCGTTAAGAATAGCACTTTTTCAATGAATTTAGCCTGAAAGTGTCTTAATTTGCGTATGAATTGCTGTTTAAATCGTTAAGAATAGCACTTTTCAATGAATTTAGCCTGAAAGTGTCTTAATTTGCGTATGAATTGCTGTTTAAATCGTTAAGAATAGCACTTTTTCAATGAATTTAGCCTGAAAGTGTCTTAATTTGCGTATGACTTTTGTGGGTTCTGTTTAAAATCGTTAAGAATTGCCTTTTTCAAGGTGAATTTAGCCTGAAAGTGTCTTAATTGCGTATGATTTGCTGTTTAAAATCGTTAAGAAGCACTTTTTCAATGAATTTAGCCTGAAGTGTCCTTAATTTGCTTATGAATTGCTGAA